>NC_081764.1:675006-677506 GCF_963082965.1 Carassius carassius
ATGAGTACATAAAACAATGAAGTCATGTTTCATGTCTAGAAAAAAGGAAAACTTATGCTTCTGTCAAAATAGTTACTATTTAAATGCTGTCCTGATGCATCTTTCTTAAAGTTTCAATTCCCTTTAAAATATTGTACTTTAATATTATCGTTATTATTAATATTGAGGGTTTTTTTTTATCTCTTTTGAAGGAATAAGTCCCTTGTGAAATGATTTGTTCCCTGTCTTAAGTTATAAATGTGCAAAATGTGTATTAAAAAATTTGAAGGTTTTATAAATAATCTTGCTTCACATCTTTGTCATTTTTTTCTTCATTTCTGGAAAAAACAAACATCTACATCATGTTGAGAATGATTCATTAAACAGGAAAGATCTAACTTCTGAAATGATATAAAATGTATTTTCTCTACCTAAATCATCTGAATTGCATAAATAGTGTATTATGGTGTATACGGTTTGTTATTAAATATGAGGCTTTGTGTGCCTAGAGATCATCATAAACATGTAATAAATAAATAAAAAAACAGACCTTATAGAGCAAATATTTTATTATATAATTAAACAGCCAAAAATAACATCATTAAGATTTCCAATAATATTACATAATGAGAATTGCAATATAATTAACAGTCATAATTCAAAATTGTCCTGAAACCTGCTTTAAAATCCTTTTTGAAAGAGGCGATTCACATTAGTGTGAACAAAATTAATTCAACCGTCTCAAACCATAAAACAAACCATCACAGTCCTTCATTAACTCTTTCATTTACAAAAAAATTTAATAAATCACAGCTGCTAAAATGAATAAATGTCGACGGACTTCACAAGGACTGCAGAGTTTAAAACTAAAGAACATTCATGAAGTCCTGATCAGAAAGAGGCACTCGATTCATCACACGCGTGTTAATATCCACACGGCGTGCACACGGTCCGCTCTGGAGAAGCGCTGGAGGAGTTAGTGTCATGAGTGGAGCCGACAGAGGAGCTTATGGACGGTTTGGACCGGCTCTGAAGAGTCCCGTCCTCCGGAGGTGTCTGACGATCAGAGGCACACACACCAGCGTGATGCTGATCCGCAGCGGAGCGAAGAGCTTGTGGACGGCGTACGCTAACACAAACGTACTGGTGCCAGCAGCCAGCCGCGACTGAACCACAGACTCACTGAAGCCCAGCTTACACAGCAGAGCCGTCACGTCCAGCCCGCTGGAACACACACACACACACACACACACACACACACACACACATCAGAGCGGAAACAACTGCAGTCAACAAATAAACCACTTCAGGTGAAGAATGTCAATGCAATGAACCAGTGATTTGTGTGACCTGAGATCACAGATGAAAAAATTAAGAAACACTGAAAAATATATGAAATGTATGCAAACACTCGAAAAAATTAAAAATCACTATTAATGTCCAATGATAAAAGTTAAGGTAAAATCTGCACTGAATAAAAGTGATGCAAGTGTGCAATAATTTAAATGTAGTGCATTATAAAATATCCAACGGTGATGTATCAATCGATTATATTAAGATGTTAATTAGACATTACATTTGGAAGTAGAAATATTGAAATAGTATTTTCTTGGAAAATGTACTCCAATAATCAGTTTATTTGAAAATTGATGGTTGCTAACATTTTTTTTAAATTTAGTTTAACATGATATCCTAAAATAACTGAAACCAAAACTCAATTTTTTATTTATATCAATTTTTTTACTGTTGATTTTTCAATAATAAAAAAAAAAGTTATATACAGAATTAAAGAACACACTGGTGGAAAAAGTGGTATACATTCTGTTGGCAAATGGGTTTTTTGGATATTTATGTGATTTTATAGATTTGCCTGTAGTTGGGTGAAATCAGGACTCCGAGTCTGACCTGGACACAGCGAGGTAGAACATTCCCAGAGAAATGAGCGAGATTCCGATGTGGAAGGAAATGCCGACGGAGCCGTACTCCTTAAACACCTTCCTGAGCTGCTGCGTCTTACTGGGCTTCTCATCTGACCTCTGACCTTCAGCGCCGGACACAGACGACACCTGATCCTGCGGAGACACACAGACGGGAACCATCAGCCATCAGACGAAAGATTCGACGTGATTAAAACTCTCAGGGAGTCCAGGACGTCCTGAAAAGGCCTCGCTGGGAGGGGCTTGACAGACCACAACCAATCAGAACGCAGAATCTCGTGAGTGCCTGCCTCAGGAGCCAATGACTGCAGTTGTGCTGAGGAATCAGAAATAAACGTTCTAATCGTCCAGCAGAAGTAGATTCAGCTGTCTGTGCTTTAGTGAGCACTCCAACTGAAAGAACTCTGAAACCTTGAGCAGAATCCAAACACTGGAGAAACTGATGAAAACAGTCTGTTTTTGACGAATCTGTGTGTGTGTGCTGGTGCTCGTGTGACAGTGTGGACTCTGTTCACCTATGAGCCACAAACATGACCTAATTCAACCCGCAACAACACAAACACAGCCTTTCATTGCCATAGAGA
>NC_081764.1:682506-687506 GCF_963082965.1 Carassius carassius
TTAGAGACCGTGAAAGCACCTGCACACGTACATCACGGAGACGTCTGTTTGACGTCTCATTTACATCTGCAGGACGTGCTCGCTGACGTGCAATGCGTCTACAGGACGATCCCTATATCAGATGTCAAATAGACGTTTATAAGATGTCTTTCAGATGTTTATGATTTAGAATGCATGTAAAACTGACATCTTACAGACGTTTCTCAGATGTTTGTACATTAGCAGACATCTCTGGGGGGTCAGTTTTACATGCATTGCAAATCATAACCATCTTAAAGACATCTTCTAAACGTCTGTTTGACATCTGATAGGAAACGTCTTATAGTCTTGCAGTTGAGCGAGCTCTCACAAACGCAGATGTGTCGGTGGTGTTCGTGTGTTTTAGAGCTGCGGCGAGCAGAGCCCCTGTCTCGTGCGTCAGAGCTGGTTGTAACTCGTTGTCCACAGGATGTGGTGAAACTTTGCTCCCTCGGTTAAAACGGTTTGGGTTAGCACATCTCTTGACATTTCACTCGCTGACTGAAGCCCCCCCTCTGACTCTCAGTGAAGATGCACACACACCAGATCAGATCAGATCAGATCAGATCCAGACTGAAGCACTGATGGTGACCTCTGATCCACTGCACGATCTAATCACTAACAGTGATTGCTGTATTACGTCACATCCGCCCAGAACAGGAACTGGAGAGTGATCAGTACATTAGTTTTTCTCAGTCGCTTTGGTACATTTCTCGAATCAAACTCACAGTAAGTGCATTTCTAAAAAAACAACTCGTACAAAGAGCAAAACACCATGGATTACCTGCAAAAGCCAGTCTCTTGCTCAAAATCCTTAGTTCATCTCTCAAAAATAAATATCTGTGTCAATGAACATGTCAGTGCCATCAGAATGAGAAGTCTTTGTGTCATAGTTTATAGATAAGACAGTCAAAATGCTTAGTCATGTTGTCAATATAACAGTGTGCTCTGGAGGGATGGGATGTAAACTACTGTATTGAACAGTATGGCATATTCTTATGATATATATTCATTTCAAAAGTACAAATTTACACATTACATTAAACATATTGTATTAAAGAGACTGGATAGAATTCCCAGTTACACTTTTACTAGTGGTCTGACCAAAAAAATAAAACAAATAAAAAAAAACCTTTACAATGTCATTGTGATATAGAAAAGGGAAAAGAAATATGGGCACAAAGATGAAAATAAGTCCATTGTCAGAATGTGTAACTCTTGTGTTGTCCTCTGTCTATACAGAATAAGCTTTCCAACTGAAGATTCATGAGATGAACCTTTGAGCTGTTTCAGAGAAATGGTTTATCATCGGTTTATCATCTACATTCTCTTCATTAGAAAAGATTCACTTGCACAATTCATGCCAAATTGACAAAAAGTCTAATAATAATGTGTAAAAATAAAAAGTGTGCTTGGCAGTTTATGACAACTAGATTAACCATTTTGCATTTAATGACTTATACGATGAATTAAAGACTAGATGTTTGAGGGGTAAGACTATTGCACAGAAAACTGTATAATACATTTCGAGCGACATGACAGTAGCAACTGATAATGTAGGAAACCACAGATAAATGTGCGTAATCAATTGCATGAATGTACAAAAGCAATCGCAACTTGTTCAAAAGAATGAGGAACTGGTTTTATGATGTGTATAAATGACTAGATGATGTGGAGGTTGTACAAGTAGTTTTAATAATTTCATTTCTGTTTTGAGAAATGCACCAAAGTGACTGAGAAAAACTGTAATACACACATGAGCATGTCTCACTCTGAAATATTTTGACGTTAGCTCCTGATCCAAATGTTTTAAATCATCATGTGTCTGGATTTGTTTGAATTTAATTCCTTCATTATAAAGTACAGAGTCCTCTCTAAAAAAATTTGTTTTTCAATGACCTGCCTGATTTTATAAAGGTATAAGAATAGTTATTACCATTATTATTCTTCATTATCTGTCAGTTTAATACATTACTCTGTTTTATACAGTCTCTTTTGCTCACCAAGGCTGCATTGATTTGATCAGAATATATTATTATAATGCAAACAGCTCTTTTCTATGTTCAGCATCATTCCTCCAGTCTTCAGTGTCACATGATCTTCAGAAATCAGAATAATATGATGATTTACTGCTCAAGAATCATTTCATTGTTAATAACTTTAATGTTTTTGTGGAAACCGTGATGCATTTTATTTTTCAGGATTCACAGATGAACAGAAAGTTCAAAAGAACAGCATTTATTTGGAATATTTTTGTTGTTTCATTATAAATGCTATTTTTCGTGTCAGGAGGATCAGTGTTAGATTCTCAGAATCACTGAAGGCTTGATCCAGCCACAAAATGATCTGCATTAAACGTGTTTACTGCTGACAGATAATAATGCATCTTTAATAAAAGCAATAAGCTCCAAATCCTTCCCGTATTGTTACGAATGTCTTGCACAAGCTTGAGCATGAAGCTCTGTTATGCAAACAAAAAGATCTGAAATCTAACACTTGTTGAGCAATAAAAACCCATTAGACCACAGACGGCGTAATTCAACATTTATAGGTAGTTCCTTACAATAAGATACATAACTAATACTTCAACATGAACCGTTTGCTTTGGTTTATTCAAAACACTATTAAACCTTCTTGTTGAAGCATTAGTTGATATGTTAGCGTGTTAAGATTGTGAAATAGTAGATGGATCTAGCAGCTTTTATCCACAGACTAAAGAAGAGCTCAGACTCGACGCATGAATGGATCTGAAAGTTTTAGGAGTTTCTTGAAAACATTGTGAGGGACTCGTCTGCTCGGGTGGAGTTTCAGAAGATTATTCCACCATTGAGGTTCAACAAAAGACAAGAATCACTGATGCGACGTTCAAACCCTGGACTCGGAGCTGTTTCCTGAGATAGAGGAGCATTAGAAAGGTCATTTACTGATTACCAAGGCTTTTGAACGGTGCAGTATAATGTTACAGAAGACTTCTGTTTCAAATAAATGCTGTTCCTTTGAACTTTCTATTTATCTGTGAATCCTGAAAAATAATCGCATCATGGTTTCCACAAAAATATTCATGTTTTCAACACTGATAATAATCAGAAATGTTTCTTGGGCAGCAAACCAGCATATTAGACCCTGAAGACTGGAGTAAATTCAGCTTTGATCAAATAAATAAATTACATTTGAACAGATATTCACATAGTAAACAGCTGTTTGAGATCATAATAAAATTTCTTAATTTTTCTGTATTTCTTTTTTATCAAATCAACATCAACATCTTTCCAACTCCGAATTTTTTCATGATAATTAATATATTGCATGCAAATGCAGTTTTGTTTTATTCTGTAACACGTCTTAATATAAAAGTAAAATTTGTATTAAATATCAAATAAATGTAGAATTTAAATCCAGAATCCCAGTGCAGGAATAAAGCTGATGTAGACCGACTGAATCAATATTTACAGCGAGCACGTGTGTGTGTGCACGCTTTCTTCCGCATTGGTGGTGAACTGCTGACTCACTGTGGTTCTAAACACACTGATGACTCAATCGTCACTTCCTCATACATCTCACTCAGCACTGATGACACAAACCCTTTACAAACTGACCAAAATATACAATTTATTGAAAATATGTTAATACAGTGATCAGTAGATTCCAGTAATGATCAGATCAGTAGTTGTGATGCTCTTTTCCCTTGATGCTCCTCAGTAGAAATGGAAGCCCAACTCCTCACGTGTGAACTCTACTCATATTTCTATTTCAGATTCACAGTCACAGGCAACAGAAAACTTTCCTTCGTGAACATCAGCTCGTGTTTGAAGGAAATGCATTCCAAGCATTATTTACATTCTTTCCCGGCTCTGACGCGTGAGTACTGAGGAGTGGGCGGGGCTACGGGACTGGCACTGGAACCTGATTGGCTGTTTCTGACGTCCATCACTCTGGAAGACTTTGGCACCCGAAAGAGCAGAGTGTCACGATCGAGCGGATCGAATAAAATAAATAAACCCTTCATTAGGTGAATCGTGAACACTTTCTTCATAAAAACACATCTGGGTCATATTTCACAAGCTCTTTTTTCATAACAGTAACCGTTTCACTAAATCTCACTAAAAGTGTCAAATGTAAAATAGAAAAAATAACACTATATTTAATTTGATTTAAATGATTTTGCATTTATGCATAATGTTAGTATTTATTGTGATGCTGCATTAAATTACATTAACAGTCTTTTTTCTGCAGCAAGTGTGTTGTGAAAATATCGTGACGATGCAAAACATATCAAAGGCTACTTTGTTCTTGTGATTTGAGTGTGCATTCATATACTTCATCTGCTCATTATAATAACACTCTCATAGAAAAATACTGACTCGTCTGTGCTCCGTCTGTCTCTTCATCGCTCTGGAATACAATAAATAATCTTACAGAATTAAGAGTGGCTCTATGCACATATACAAATAAATACTGTACAGGAGAGCTGCTGCACAATCACACATTACACAGCTGCAGCTGAATGAGGTCATTTCCTGAATGAGTTCCTGTTCCTGCACAGGGTTCAGAGAGACTTCCAGACTCGGAATGAGAAATAAAAGCGGGTGATAAACAGGATCCTTTCATGGGATGTACGAGAATATATATGTGTGTGTGAGATAGATCTATGAGATGCAGCAGCAGCTGTCACTCTTGGGATCCTCGTCTTCTATTGGCTGCCTGAACCTCAGAAGGGGCGGGTCTCCGCTGGCCGGCGTGAAGTAGACTGTGCTGCCATTGGACGAGACCTGAGGCATGTGTGGATCTTCTGGACTGGGATTGGTCGAGCCGTTTCCCAGGTGTCCGTTGAGGACGGGTTGGACGATGAGTTTGGCGGCGGAGCGCTGCTTCTTGAGTTCGGACAGCGTCTGCACACGCTCTTTTGGCTTGGGCTGCTCGGCGGAGGGCGTGGGGTCAGGGGTCACGGGGTCACCGTTAGGCGCTGGAGTGCTGGAGATGCA
>NC_081764.1:702506-717506 GCF_963082965.1 Carassius carassius
TTTCATACACAATGGTAATTCAAAGTGCTTTACATAAAAGAAAGTAAAATAATAATGAAGAACAAGAATAAAACAAGCAATTTTAAAACTTTTAAAATGATTAAAAAATTGACTTATTTAAAATTAATTTAAAACAGAAAATGATTTCACATAAAATAAAAAACTGTGAAAATATATATTGCAATCAGTTCGGACATTGCACAGTGCTCATTCAATAAAAGCACAGCTAAACAGATTAGTTTTGAGTCTAGATTTAAATGTGACTAGTGTTTTAGCACATCTGATCTCTTTGTGTGAACCCTTGGTATTTCTAACTAACTCGATCCTAATGATCTGAGTGCTCTGTTAGGTTTATATTCAGTGAGCATATCTGCAATATATTTCGGTCCTAGGTCATTAAGTGACTTATATTTGAGTAAAAGTACTTTAAAATCAATCCTAAATGTAACTGGAAGCCAGTGTAAGGACCTGAGGACTGGGTTGATATACTCAGATTTTCTGGTTCTAGTCAGAATCCTGGCAGCAGTGTTCTGGATGAGCTGCAGCTGTCTAATGGTCTTTTTGGGAAGAGCCCATTACAATAGTCCACCCTGCTGGTGATAAAGGCATGAACAAGTTTCTCCAAGTCTTGACTGGAAACAAAAGATCTAATTCTTGCAATGTTTTTTTAAATGATAGTATGCTGATTTAGTTACTGCTTTGACATGACTACTGAAACTAAGGTCTGTCTCCAGAATCACACCAAGATTCCTGACTTGATTTTTAGTTGTTTGACCCCTAGAGTCAAGGTATGCATTCACCTTGAACACTTCATCTTTGTTTCCAAATGCAATGACTTCAGTTTTTTCCTTGTTTAACTGAAGAAAGTTCTGGCACATCCAACTATTAATTTCATCAATGCATTGGCAGAGGGAGTCAATTGGGCTGTAGTCATTTAGAGACACGGCTAGCTAATTCTGGGTATCATCAGCACAGCTGTGATAGGCAATTTGGTTCTTTATCATTATTTGACTTAGTGGGAGCATATACAGGCTAAACAAGAGCGGTGCTAGAATCGAGCCTTGTGGGACTCCGCATGTCATGGACGTCCACTTAGACTTATGCTCTCCTATACTCACATAATAGCCTCTCCCTTATAAGTATGTCCTGAACCATTTGAGTACCATCCCAGAAAGCCCGACCCAGTTTTCCAGTCTCTCTAGTAGTATGTTATGATCGACAGTGTCAAACGCAGCACTGAGATCTAGCAATACCAGCACCGATATTTTGCCAGAGTCACAATTTAAGTGAATATCATTTATTATCTTAATGAGTGCTGTCTCTGTGCTGTGATGCGGTGGAAAACCAGATTGAAAATTGTCCAGGTATCCATTTGAGTTTAAGTATTTGTTCAGCTGATTAAAATATAATTTTATAATATAATATAATCTCTATAATTTTACCTATAAAAGGAAGATTAGATATTGGTCTAAAATTGCTCAAAATGGTGTTATCAAGATTGCTCTTTTTCAGGAGGGGCTTAACAACTGCAGTTTTTAAGGAGTTTGGAAATGTCCCAGAAAGAAGTGAGGCGTTCACCACGTCTAAAAGATCTGCTTCTAAGCAGTTAAGCACACATTTGAAAAAAGATGTGGGAAGTGTGTCAAGATAGCAGGTTGACGATTTTAGGTGCTGCACTGTCTTCCAGAATTTTGCTATCAATTGCTTCAAAAATAGACATAGTATCTTTTTGATATTGTGGCCTAATCTGTCTGACCTCTGCATTACTTGAGGATGTGCTAAACGCCTTCCTGATATTAATGATCTTCTCAGAAAAGAAGGATGCAAACTCATTGCATTTGCTGTCTGAGAGCATTTCACTGGGAATCTGACTTGGGGGGTTTGTCAGTCTCTCAACAGTGGCATAAAGAGTACGCGTGTTATTTAAGTTACTGTTTATAAGGTTTGAGAAGAAATTCTGTCTAGCTGTGGCTAGTTTCACATTAAAAGCATGAAGGCTGTCTTTATAGATGCTATAGTGAATTTCAAGTTTCGTCTATTTTGGAGGCCTGTAAATAATAATAAACAGAATGCGTGGAGCACCTTTCAGCACAATCCCTAGATATTCGAAAGACAAGTTCTGACCAAATGACACTTGCTTGCATTGATAGACATCTTTAAATAGAGCAGCTACACCCTCACCTCTCCTAACAGTCCTGCAGACACTCATGAAAGTGAAGTTAGGAAGGGCTGCTTCATTTAGGACTGTTGCACTGCAGCTGTCTTCTAGCCATGTTTCATTTAGAAACATAAAATCCAGATTGTTTGATGCTAACTTGATGGCTGTGCTTTGTGTCTTTATATCAATCTTAGTTTGATGCATAATAGGCCGCAGATTAGATGAGTTTGCCCTTCGGCTTGAGATGGCCTTAGACTTTCTATCACGTGATAAAACTGAAATAGAGAAAGCTACAGGCACACTGGGTTCCCGCTTGTTCTGTAAGCATTTGTGAATGTTGCTGTTATTATAGCGGGGACCCGACACATATCACTGAGAGCTGCTATCAGTTGTTTTTGGTTCACCTTCAGCAGATATATAAAATATAGTTTAAAAGATCAAAATTCTTCCAATTTCAAAATCTTCAAAATTTTCTTCTTCTTTTTCTTCTTAAAAAAAAGAGGATTAAAAAATGTAGACCTCCACAAGTTTAAATCCTTCTCTTGAAGGACACGTTCTCTTCCCTGTGTTTGATTTATCTTCTCAACCTGGCAAATATTCTTGTTTCTGTGGCAATCTTCCATCAAACAATCATGGATCAGTAATCACGATTATCATTTTGAGTAAAATAACTGTCTTTATCAGATTAGCCATCATGCAGCATGACTAAAATGTGATTAAAATTTAAGTGACTACTACTAGACTAAAATTCCAAGAGATTTAGTCTAAAACTAAAACAGGACAGGATCAAATGAACACTGTGTGCAGAAGATCTGAGAGAGAGAGATAAAAACAAACAACCATCTCTTTACTTTGAAGTAGATCAGTAATAAGCAGAGAGAGTGTGTGTGTGTCTGTGTGTGTGTGTGTGTGTGTGTGTCTGTGTGTGTGTGTTTGTGTGTGTCTGTGTGTGTTCACCTGGTGCAGGGCTGTCAGTCCGTCTTCGTTACACAGATCAGGACACACGTTGTTCTTCAGTAGATATCGCACTGAGAGGAAACACACAGAGAGACAAAGACATTCATTCACATCTCTTCAGATTAATATTCCCATCAATCACACAGAGCAGAACTGACACACCGTCTGCGTCTTCAATTAGGACTTATCTTTATATTTTCTCTTTATTTTTTTTGTTTTACTAATATTGCATTTTTATAATTTTTTATTTATTATATTTATATATGTACATTTTCATTTTTATTTGTTTAGTTAAATTTTTTTATGGTTTTAGTGTTAATTAATGATAATAACCCTATACTAATCACATTAAGTTAACACGGTGGAAGCGGTTTGTGTGTGTGTGTATGTGTGTGTGTGTGTGCTGAAGTGAACTCTAGTCTTTTCGGTGTTCTAGAGTTCGGCATGATCACTGAGTGTCTGAGTTCTTTAAATCAAACGTTTATACTCCATGCGTTTCATTTCTCACAGCAGAGGAAATGAAGATGTCGTGTAGCTCAGTGTTGTTGGCGTGCCGTGTTTACAGTCACACACAGAGACTTGTGTTCGTTCTCCTCCCACAGAAGACGAGGAGAAAGATCCTCTTGGTGCAGCGACTGCATTCCTGTGCAGGGAGGACACGCAGACGCTTCCAGAAAGATAAAACCCACTCCAATAAAAACAGAGACAGGAAGTGCAGAGCCGCACCCAACACCCTCATCTTATCAGCGCCGGCTGTGAGGAGGATGATGAGGATGAGGATGAGGGTCAGTGCTCTGATCTCAGGACGCTGCATGTGGATTCGCATCAGGACCTCTAGTGGGCTTTAATGAGCGGAGAGATGACACACACACACTCACACACACACGCGATGAACAGATGCATGCACTCATTACTGCTGTGTTTTCTTTTCAGTGCAGCGTCACACAGCTTCTCATCAACAGACAGAGATAATTACAGTCATCTCTGCAGGACCAGCGCAAACACTCGGCTTCATCACACACACATCACTGATCAGAGGAGTTTAATCCACACAACCAACACACCTTTAGTATCCATTTGCACTTTTTTAAATACATATACAATAATACAATAATGCACTGCATCTTAATCAGGGTTTAATAGAGTTAATAAAAAGCTAATAATTAAATCATAAAAATGCTAAATGAAAATAATTTAAATACATTTATTATAATAAAAAAACTTATAATTAATATTTTTTAGATAATTGTATATATTTAAGTTATTAAGTTATTTTTGTATTTTCTGTTTTTGTAAGGATTTTAAATAGTTCGTATGGGTTTTATTTATCAATCTAGTTGTTTTATTTTAGTTCTTCAAGTTCTGAAAATGAGATGTTTTTTGTGTTTTGTATATTTACTGCATTTCTATATTTCAAATATTTACTGGAATAATGATATTGCAGCTGCATACATGAAATGCATCAAACAATATTTTTTATTTTCTTTTAATTGGTTACTTTATTTTATTAGTGACTTCAAAAGCTCATTCCAAATTAATTAAATTTTTTTTTTACATAGGAGCGTGTTACACAGCACATCAAGTTTAGGACATTAATAAGCAGTTTGATAACGAGCCTGTAAAACAGAATGATGTTGTTCAGTGTTGTAATAATCAGATGATAACGACTCAGAGACAATGATAATGATGCTGATGTCAGATTTTCAGATTTAGCTCATTATGGAAGCGTCTGATATGAATGGATCAATGAGAATCAGAGAGGATATCTGGCAGCATCAGAGCAACCAGCTCTCTAATTAGTGATATTCAGTGGTTTAATAAAGCTGTGAGTCATTTCTAATGCTAATGCAAAAAGATTTATAATTCCCTGCAAATGTACTGTTCTTGCTCAGTATCTCCAGCACAAATATCTAAATATTCTTATATCCGGATGCATTTACTGGAGATGCACAATGACAGAAGATAAGAACTGTTTAAGTGAAAATAAAGTGAGTTTATGTTTAAAACAAGAGCAAATATCTGCCAATAGGGTCAGAAAAGTAGATTTTTTTCTTGTTTGAAGCACAAACTTCACTTGGACACTTCTTATCTTTTGTCACTGTAAATGCATTTCGATTTATGAATGTTTAGATATTTGTACTGGAAAACGAGACGGATATTCTGAAGAAGCAGAAGAAGGACGTTGGTTTCTTGTAAGGATCTGTAAGGAATCAACAGAATCACTCTAACAAACATCAGTGCATCACAGTAAACAGTGTCTAAAAAAGTAAATCTAAGAGCCTCTTCTAACTGCACACTCAAGTCATCTCTCAAACATCTACTTTACAGCATGTTTTTACTGTCCGCGTCAGGAAATAAACAGATTAAAGGACTAAATGTTCTTCTTCCCTCAGTCACAGACTCGTCTGCAGTGAGTCTGTGTGCTTCTAGAGCTTCATGAATCATTCAGACAGAGACGAATATGTCCTGTGAGTGACAGTGCGTTTGAGAATCTAGTGCACTACAGAGTGACCATGATCAAACCGCTGACTACTACTGTGTGTCCCATATTCACAAGGGCTGCCATTATCAAATATATATTCAATGACAGCGTAAATTATTGTTATTGAAGAAACAAACAGAAGCAGCAGCGATGAGATCAAATGTTCTCAGGAATCACAGAAGTAGCTGTGGTTTCAGTTGTTTTTGATGGATTATCGGCACCGATATTAAACTTTTTATGGTTATCGGTATCAGCCATTTTTAAAACTGATAAAACAATTTAAAAGCATTAAAGAACGTTTTTGTTAGAGCTCTCCTTATTCTTAATTTTGACATTAATTTTATTAATATATTAAGATATTAAGCTTTTTTATGGTTATCGGTATTGGCCATTTTTAAAACTGATAAAACAATTTAAAAGCATTAAACAAAGTTTTTGTTAGAGCTCTCTTCATTCTTAATTTTGACATTAATTTTATTAATATATTAAGATATTAAGCTTTTTATGGTTATCGGTATTGGCCATTTTTAAAACTGATAAAACAATTTAAAAGCATTAAACAAAGTTTTTGTTAGAGCTCTCTTCATTCTTAATTTTGACTTTAATCTTATTATTAATATATTAAGATATTAAGCTTTTTATCGTTATCGGTCATTTTTAAAACTGATAAAACAATTTTAAAGCATTAAAGAAAGTTTTTGTAAGTGCTCTTTTTATTCTTTATTTTGACATGAATTTTATTATTAATATATTAAGCTTTTTTATGGTTATCGGTATCGGTCATTTTTAAAACTGATAAAACAATTTAAAAGCATTAAAGAACGTTTTTGTTAGAGCTCTCTTTATTCTTAATTTTGACATTAATTTTATTAATATATTAAGATATTAAGCTTTTTTATGGTTATCGGTATTGGCCATTTTTAAAACTGATAAAACAATTTTAAAGCATTAAAGAAAGTTTTTGTTAGACCTCTCTTCATTCTTAATTTTGACTTTAATCTTATTATTAATATATTAAGATATTAAGCTTTTTATCGTTATCGGTCATTTTTAAAACTGATAAAACAATTTAAAAGCATTAAAGAAAGTTTTTGTAAGTGCTCTTTTTATTCTTTATTTTGACATGAATTTTATTATTAATATATTAAGCTTTTTTATGGTTATCGGTATCGGTCATTTTTAAAACTGATAAAACAATTTTAAAGCATTAAAGAAAGTTTTTGTTAGACCTCTCTTCATTCTTAATTTTGACTTTAATCTTATTATTAATATATTAAGATATTAAGCTTTTTATCGTTATCGGTCATTTTTAAAACTGATAAAACAATTTTAAAGCATTAAAGAAAGTTTTTGTTAGAGCTCTTTTTATTCTTAATTTTGACATTAATTTAAATTTTTACACCAGACATATATATCGGTCCAAAATATCAGTTATGTGTCTACTTAATCTGTAATAATCGGTTTTGGCTCTGAAAACACATATCGGTTGACCCCAAGATTTCAGCATCACCTTCGTTGGTTGTAATATAATATTACAGACTAATATATATTTTTTTAAATTTTCAGCAGAAACAACTCTTTGATATACATATGGATGCCATGATATCGAAGTACTCTAGTGCACTAAAGTAATGCATGATGGTCCACGTTCACATGGGAATCACTGCTGCCGTCATAATGAAATGTTATCGTGTGATCTCTGGTGGAGCCCAAACAAGCCATTACTGAAGAACGACAAACATTTGATCCACATCGCTGATTACTCACTCACACACTCACACACACACACACACACACACACACGGAGCAGGCTGGCATGAGGATGTATGGGTGTATATTGTTGCAGCGAGTGGTTTCTGCTTACTAAACTACAAGCTCATCAAATGTACACACACACACACACACACTCACTCAAACACACACACACACACACACACACACACACACACACACACACTTCATCTATGTTTTTATGCAGTCTATAGTATTGAGAAAGACAAAGGAATTACATTACGAATGTTAACGGTCCCCTGTTACATTACAGTACATATAATTACACTTACCACATAAAGAGTAAGGAGAGATAACTGAGGACGATGGCGAATGATTTGCAGATCCTTAGCACCACTGACAAACATCTGTAAAATGTGTGGTACGTACTGTTGTGACGAGTGATGACCAAAGAATTTTAATTTGGAGCTCTGATACAAAGACAGCAAGAGACACAGTGAATGAGCAGTGACCTGATGAGGACTTAATGAGTGCGCACGCACGCACACACACACACACACACACACACACACATACTGAATCTGCTTTTGTGCGAGTGAAATGAGTAAATACATGTTGACAAAAATGATATCTCGATACTGTTTCGGTTTTTCTGGATAACAATGATTAAACAATATTTTGCTGAGTGTGTTTTTGTGCTGAAGACAGGTAAGTCCTTGTCTTAATGAATGATTCATTCAATCATTCGATCAAACAAACAATTCATTCAAAATGGTTGATTCATTTAGAAACAAATCAAGTCCCTTTCTTAATGAATGGATCACTGAATCACTGGCTCAAATGATTCATTTAAAATGGATGATTTATTTTGAAACAAATCAAGTCCCCGTTTAAATGAATGGATCACTGAAACATTGACTCAGATGATTAATTCAAAAACAGATTTATTCAGGAACGAAACATCGCAAGTGTTGCACAAATATCCTGATACAGCTTTGTTTGGAACTAGTTTTGTTGACGAAAGAGAAACAACAGAACATTGTGTCTAAAATGTAACAATTTCACATGGTGCACTGGCTATTACCAGATTTTACTTAACTGTATATGTGTGTGTGTATATATATTTTTTCCTGTCATAAATTTAATCATAAGGACATTCTAACTTTATCCAGTGGACTTTATTCATCATGCAGTCAATGCATTTGGACTCTCAATATGTGTTTTTGTTTGTTTTTTTGCATATACTCCTTCAGTCAGCTCTTCCTGTGCGATCAGAGCGTCTGTCAGTCTGTCTGTTGGTTAGTAAACTCATATGTCTGGTGGGAGGAAGATGATCCGTGGAGCATCAGACTGCTGCTCGGATCTGGATCTGACCTGAACCAGTCTGAACACACGATCTGCACTAGATGATCATCGTATGCATCTGTGTATTTCAGTTCAGAGGAAACCAAAAAACAGGAAAAGAAATGCAGCATCTTGTGGTTGATGACTGATTTTCTTCGAAACAGCTTCTGAGATATTCAAGGTGTTAGAGTTAGGGTTATTCACTGGCTGTAAGTGTGTGAGCGTGTGTGTGTGGGTTTGTCGACACAGGCTAAATAAACCACAGATGAGACAGAAAAATTTCAAACGAGTTCAGCTTCTTCTTTCTCCTCCATTGATTTCTGGTTACACAGAACTCACTAGTCATTTAAAACAATAACTGAGAAACAACATCCTCTTCTGCCAATAAAAGACAGTTCTGCCAAATTCAGCAGTTTATGCCAGAAATTAGGGCAAAATGATTTGGAGGACAAAAAAAAAAAGTTAAGCGAATTTTATGGCAAAACTGCAATTGCAATTTAAATGTTTTTTTTAAAAGAGCTCCTGGTTTTATGTAGACATGCACAATTATATATTTATATAAAGCAATATTACTGCAAAATACTAATTAATAATATACTTAATTATTATAATTTTATTTATTTTTATGTATTTATATTATTATGTAAATATAATAATATACTTAATTATTATTTTACTTATTTTTATGTAATTATATATTATATATTTATATTGTTATATGTATTTTATATTTAACATTATTATATTGAGCATAATAATTAATATATTACAACAAAACAATACTATAATATACAAATGATACTAGAGGTCGACCGATATATCGGGCCGATATTTGTCATTTTCTAATATATCGGCCGATATCCGTGTTTAGTAGCGCCGATTTAAAGTCAGGCACGTCGGCGGGCAGCCCCGTGTTATTGTTGCATTGGAAAGTGCTGCTGCGCATGTAAAGGACCCCAAGCCAAAACTTTTGGAAGATTCAACAACAGTCCTGGGAGATAAAGGTAGTCAGAGAATTTTACTCTGTAAATGGGGTGGAGAAGTTGTCAGCTCTCACAAACACTGCAGCGTGACGTTACCAAAGTAAACTGTCTCTGACGTTACTCCGCCGCTCACAGACAGCACCGCGCTCGGAGAGACAGCTGTCCTGGAGCTGCCCAGAACCGTGAATCACATTTGTTCGGAAGCATGGTTTGATGCAGACAATAACCAGTTTTCCATCCAACTCATATGTATTTAGGGATGTCAATATTCGATAATTTCCATGATCGATCCTCGTTTAAATTAACGATCAATTAATAACCTTAATGCTGCAAAATGCGTCCGCAGCGGTATTATTATTTAGAATTAAAGGGGTTTTAGTCTGAATAAAATGCTAGTAGCAGGACTATAAAATGAATAGATGTGATTATGATCATTTGATAAAATGAAGAGAGCGCGCCATACGTTGGAAATCATTTTACTTTGTTGACTGTTTCTCGTCAAGGAGACCGCTGAATGCGCCTCTTTAAATGGTTTCGTGGTGCTCGTTGTTGTATTTTAAAATGCAACTGCAATGTTTTCAAATGAGTGCAACGGATAGTCATTGATCCGTGATCCGTTCGGATCAATATCTTCGGTTCGGCACACACGTGACCTGCGGATTGATTTATAAAAAAAAAAGTTGCGCATGTTCAGTCCACACTCAGTGGTCATGGAGAGCGGAGGAACGGAGGAGCTTGAACGCCCCGCGCATTTTGGCTTCCCTGTCAGATATAATGATGAAGGAAAGAGGTTAGAGTGTAAAACCGTGACGGTGCGTAGAGCCACGTTACGGCATCCACACTTCAGCAAAAAGATTGTGCCAGATCTTTATGAACAGGAGAAGAAAACAGTTGTGGATGAACTATCCCGAGCATCCTCTGTTGCGCTCACGGCAGAAGGGTGTACGTCCAGGGGGACGGAGAGCTCTGTGATGATAACTGCTCACTTCATCACAGCACACTGGGAGATGAGAGGTCCGGCTATTATGTTAAAAAGAAGATATTATGCCATGTGCACTTTAAGTTGATTTCATATATTTTGATTTAATAATTTAATGTTAATAAAAAAAGAAAACTTTTTTTTTCTGATCCGAAAAATGATCCGCTCCATACGAGGACGAGCGAGCGCGGGTTTGACGAGATGTATTTGGAGGTTATTGCTCATGTCTCGTTCTGCACATATCCAAATGTTTCCATATTCGCAATGTATCTGAATGTTAAACTCAAATATTTTTTATTTTTTTAATGTAAACTAGACGAAAATCATCCTCTTCACATGAGCAAAAACGTGCATAACAGCAAAGTGGACCGGTATACTACGGTCTGTTTAAACTGACCAGTGTAACCTTTTATGTGTTTGCTTGACTGTACTTTATTTTAATAATGAACAGACTGCGATGTAAGTTTGTAATTAGAATGCACTTTAGATGTTCTGTGTCATTTATACCAAACACAAATGTTGCTGGTTGCTAGTGTGTTTGCAGCAACACTGTTATTTATTTGTAATATATTAATTTTGTATATTTTTCAGTTTAATTTATTTTTATTTCTAAAATTGTATTTATTTATTTAAATGTATATTTAAGTTTAGATGATTTCAACGATGCAGAAAATGTGGACGGATTCACGGAAACCAGTCATAAAAATTATGACTGGTTATATGAATATAAGATCATCAACACATGAACTTTATATGAGAGCATTTCAATATTTCACTTGAGAAAACACAGAAACTCACAGATCTTCACTACAAACCGACGAAATAAAAGTTTGGCTTAACTTAAACTTTAATTATAACGTACATCATTGTTGTAAAGTATATCAAAGTTATAATAACAATAGTTTATTAAAGCATTTTTAAGGAATATCACAAATTTTCTTTCATGTTTTAATCCAAACAGCAAATCTCTGCTGTGCATGCAGCACTTCTTAAAAATTATTAAACGTAAAGTTGGTAATTTGAAATAAAATAAACGTTAATGGAAATAAAATATAAAAAAAAACTTGAACTTTGTTGTTTTTTATTTCATTTAGTTGCCAACATGTCTCATTTTAATTTAGTTTAACACACTAAAAAAAAAACTACATTGTTTAAAATGTACTAAAATGACTAAAACTGAAATTAAAATGAATATAAACCATATAGAAATAAAAAAATTATATTAAAAATGGCAAAAACAAAATTACTAAAATAACAACTAAATTGGAAAATATAAAATAAAATAAAAATTATTTAAAATATGAATAAAAACTATAATAGCATCTTGTGATATTTCATGTGACGAATACAAACCGCGCCTTTAAGATTCAAGTTGTTCTTTAAGAGAATGATTGACAGCTGTGATGACATCAGTAAATGTGTACTGCGTAATTAATTGCGACTGGTGTGTTCTTTGTTGCATCTCTGGCAGGATGAGATGAATCATTACTGTCAGTCTGAGATCAGATCTGTCAGCAGCTGCTCATTTACCACGCTTTCTCTGAGGTTATGACCCACTTTACCAACGCTTAATGTGATTAGTAAATATGAGATGACAACAGCCTGACGCGTGTGACTTTATCACCTCGTTAATGAATTAGCTGATGTGTGAAGCGCAGTAAGTTTCAGGGAATGAGTCAGAATTACACAAATACGTCAAGCATCAAAAACACCCACAAATGGTTTATCTTCCTAATTTCCAGAATAAGCAGAAACGACCGAATATCCTCTAAAAACCTCAAGCATATTAGCAGCTTTGCTTTATCCATCAAACTAATGCTGTATGAAGTCATCTGTCATGTCATGCCATGGAATCCAGCAAATGAACTGGGTCAGAAATCGCAGGCTCTACTCAACCTAAAGTGCTTGATATACTTTTTTACTTGGTGAGAGTCAAAATGACTGAAGGTAAAATACCAGTAGACTATTATTAACTATAACTGTTCTGTAAAAAGTAATCAACAGTAGCTTTAGTAGTATTTTTTTGGTAATATTTCTATTCAAAACTGAATTCCACAAAAAATCGTGGCAAAACATTAAATTCGAATTAATCGATAAAATCATAAAAATCGCCTAGCACTAACAGAACACAAAAATAAAACCGTATTTAACCAATATTTTCTAAATGTAACATTTTTCACAAACTGCGCTAATTGCCTTGACGCATTTTCCTTGTATTATTTTGTTTGTATGTTTAAGACACGTTTGCACAAGATGTAGTTGTAGTTCACGCATGTTTTCTGCAAAGATATTAAATAAGACATTTGTTTTACATTTACATCATGTGTGCTGCATTCGGAATATAAATTTCTTTAACTACAGGGTTAATATAAGAAAAAGAAACTGGAATCATGTTGTAGTTAAATTTTCAAGTTGAATAGTTAAAAATCGTAAATATCGAGAATCGGTTAAAAGTTCTGAACATTTAGAGACTTTATGTTTTTGATTATCGCACAGCCCTATTTTAATTTAGAAATGATGTCTCTTTTAATAATTGACAATAATAACGCTCTGCTCTCGACCAGGTAAATTTTTCATGGCTAAATTAGAAGTTCAGCCCACAGCGCCCTCTGTTGGTGAAAATAATCACTACACGACTGCTCCAAACTGGGACGTCTGATCACTCTAGATTACACGGACTCACCTTCATCCGGATCGTTCCTCGATGAGGCCTCTAGCAGGGCCACACTTGCTGCAAATGAAACCCTTTTATGGTTATCCCGCAGGTTCCCGTGGCCGCGCCGTTTGTCGCCCTTACGCTTCTTGTTCTGCATTTCCTTCTCGTAGACGGCCCATCGCTTGAGCTGTTGTGTGCGGCGCTTCTGCGCGGCCCTGAGTCGTTCCAGACTGGGCACCTTATCCAGCTGCTGCAGCTCCGTCAGCAGCTCCAGGTGATTGGCCATGATGATGATGATGATGATGATGAAGGTGATGAAGGTGAATCTAGCAGGGACTGCAACTCCCTGCCAAACCTCCACCCTTCATCCTGAACCTGGAGGAAGATGAGAAAAAACACTCTGATCAATCACATGTAGGGATGTAAAGATTAACCGCGAGCCTTGAGACGATTCAAATCGGTTGAGATGCTAAACAGATCGCGATTCAATTAGGGGAGGAGTTTATATGAATGTATTTCTGAGGGGAACTTACTGTGTTTAGTAATGTTTACGTAGATGGTATTTTTCTTTTCATCTTGCCTCTGTATAATGCATATTAAAGTTCATAAATGCAGCGCTGGTTTGTTTAGATTCCGGTAACCACGGAAACACTGTATCTTTTAATTAATATTTACTTCTGCTCTAATACGCCACATTTATATGTAAACAGTCAGAATATTCTGTGTTAAAAGGATGCATGTTTTTCAATTACATATACTGGTCTTAATATCCAAAAATAATATGATTAAATTATTACAGATCTTTGGACGATGGAGTCAACATGGGACTGCATTATGTTTTGCAACATCTAGACAGAGCAGGGACTTATGTAAGGACCCTATTTGTGGACTTTAGCTTTGCCTTTAACATTATCATTCCAAACATCCTCCTGCCCAAACTAACTCAGCTCTCCTCCGTCTTTCAGTGGATTAACAGCTTCCTGACAGACAGGCAGCAGCTAGTGAGGCTGGGAAAACTCACATCCTGCACCTGTATAATTTAGCACTGGAGTTCCTCAGGGCTATGTTCTCTCCCCACTGCTCTTCTCTCTGTACACCAACGACTGCACATCTAAAGACCCCTCTGTCAAGCTCCTGAAGTTTGCAGACGATACCACAGTCATCGGCCTCATTCAGGCTAAAACTGTGGAGATGATAGTGGATTTCAGGAGAAACCCCCCCGCTCTTCCTCCACTCACCATCATGAACAGCACTGTGACTGCAGTGGAGTCATTCAGGTTCCTGGGCACCACAATCTCTCAGGACCTGAAGTGGGACATTCACATAGACTCCATTGTTAAAAAGGCCCAGCAGAGGTTGTACTTCCTTCATCCTTCACCAGCTGAGGAAGTTTAACCTGCCACAGGAGCTGCTGAAACAGGTCTACTCCACCATCACTGAATCCATCCTCTGCACTTCAGTAACAGTCTGGTTCAGCTGAGCTACCAAATCTGACCTCAGAAAACTACATTCTCCTATGTGTAAACATGCCTGTCATGGATTATCTCGGCAATGGAGAAGTGCTCACTAACACAGTTTTAGACACATTAGTGAACAATATTTCAGAAAAATAGGCCTTTTGTGTACTCTGAGTCCAGCTAATGAAAAATGGGGCAAAAACAAAAGTGTTGCGTTTATAATTTTGTTCAGTGTACATATATACCACCACAA
>NC_081764.1:722506-746422 GCF_963082965.1 Carassius carassius
TTCATGATATTCTGATTCAACATGACCAGGTTAAAAAAGAATATGCATTTATGAATCCTCCACAAAATGCATTTAGAAAATAGACGGCATGAATTTACATTTCATGCCAGCTTTATCTATTTCCTTTTAAAGCTGGATGAAGATAATCAAATCATTTAGCTCTGTTCGTCCAACTTTACTTTGAATTCAATGGACTACAACTTTAAAAAGACATTAATTAATTAAAACCATCATAGAGCATCTAAACTCACTTCTCGTAAAATTCACGCAACACGCTCACCATTAACACAAGACACTTTTACACTGGTTTACCACATTTGTGAAAAATTACAGCATAAAGCAACCTGTTGAACATGTTGAGTTTGTGAAATACCAGTGTGAAGAAAATCATGAACTTAAAACTCGTCATATCTATCTGTATGACTTACGTGTCCTTATCAGAATAGTAAAAATGATGAAGAACTGTTTATATTGAGTAAAGCTGTAGCACTGGCACATGTCTCACTTAGACTACAGTCAACATGATGCAGGGTTAGTCTGCATTAGAATCAACCCAACATTAAGTTTCTCATGAAAATGCAGCAGCAAACTGAAACATGCATGCAATCTCTGGAGCGCCTGTGTGTTTTGGCTTGAGTTCACCCAACAACAATGCAAGGAAAAGTCTTCTACAAAGTCTCTTCGGCACCAGCAGCTTCCTCACACACACAGTTACCGGCCCGGCCCGTGAGGTCAATCCTGTACAGGATGTAAGGCTGCATCTGATTGGCTGAGAGTGTCATTAATAGCTCTCACATGGGGCAGAAACGTAAGTAAACACACAAACACACACACGGTCTGATGGGTGAAAGTCACAGCAGACTGCGCAACATCAACCACCTCCTACGTCAGTCTCTGGTCACGACTAACAGCGTTCTGACATCCTTTTGACACATAAAACTGAAAAGCCCTTGTGTTAATGTTAGAAATGTTTGTGTCTGTCGTGGCTCAGCAAAAAGGCGTATTTGTGGGCCGCTTGCTCTTCAGAGCACAGCAGAGGTAGTTTATTGCAAATGCAACCAATAATCATCACAAAAATAACAAAATAATAACTCAAATTTGTGCTGCGTTGCAAAAGGCTGTGCTGCAGCATTGCATCTGTAAACCTGCAGCAGATGCATTCATGCACTGACACACACACACACACAGTTTTAATCTCATACACCCATGTTAAACTGTAAAGCGCGCTGTAAACAGGTCTGTGCCCAGATTAAACTCACGCTGTAAAGCGGGGTCACTGTTCAACTCAACGTCTGCAGCAAACGCAGCACATGGATTATGCAGCCGCAGGTGTTTGTGAAAAATCCAGAGACACCGCACTTCTCAGAAAACAGCTTTTGATGTCAATCACCATATGTGGAGCATATTAATTCATCAAGATGTCTTCTGTTTCACCAGGCCTGTTAATATTACATGAGTTACAATCTCATTTCAGCTGCTGGAATTATTCAAAAGCAAACTTCACATCAAAACAACATCAGAGGATCATCGTGGGATATCAACACTTACGTTTACAGCCAATATCAGAGCAGGAAACAAACTAAAAGCCTGTTCACACCAGGGCAGATATTCAGTGTGATAAATATTTTAATTTTAATGAACATATGCAACAGATTTTTACAAAGAGGTGATCGCAGCGAAGAAAACTTTAGTGTTTAGTATTTTAATAAGTGACAGTGAATCTGGATCTTATCTCTGTACTCTTGCATCAAGGTGTTGTTTGATAAACATGTAGGGAATACAAAAATCTCAATTTCATTTTTATAACGTAAATATTATTTTGACTGACTGTTTGATCTTTTCTTCGTAATATTTTAAGTTACATAGCATTTTTGCATCCTGGAGTAACCTGGCTATTTCTTATTTTCTAAATGTGTCATCTACTATCAGACAATAAATGTGCATAACCTTTTAGACTATCTCTCTTTTTTTATGTATTGGAAAAATTGGATGAGCATTCATGTCTGAATAGCAATTAAAGTCGCAATGAAATGGAACGAGCCACAAATCTTTTGTATCGCGATGTACATCTGAGTGCAAAGGGTTATCAGAAAATAACAAATAAAAATAGGGCGGGGACTCGTTTCTGTCTATCAGATGTTGATTGGATGTTGAGATGTGGGCGTGGCTCTCAAAAAACGGAGGCCCGCAGCTGATTTTAAGAAAGGGGCGGAGTTTAAATATACAAATGATTGGCAGCTATCACCAGAGACAATCTGTCATTTCACAGAAAATGGCAATATAAGAAAGCACAACTGAAAAAAATGCATTAGTGAATTGATCACAATAACATCAGTGCATTAAGAAAATAAGAGCAAACTTATATTTCATGCTGACTTTAAAATGGTGCACCATCTGCAGCAGATTACATAGAATACGTCTGTCTGGGATCAGACAGAACAATCACACACACCTGAACAATTCATAAAGCCTTTAAACGTCTCACTTTAATAAACCTGATCAAAGAAGAAGCTCAGATGCCACTGAAGCCTTGCTGTTTAAAGAACTGCACTGTATAATCCTGAGCAGACATCTCGATTTGAAAAGAGGAACATTCTTGAGGACGTTATCTGTCTGACAGGCATGTCAATATTACATAAGTCAAATAACACAAAATAACCCGAAGCCGTTATCTGTATGAGTTTATTCAGAGGAGAAGGAACTGGAGCTCATGCAAACGATAAACAAACGTTATTCTAATGCCGAGTTGTTCGGATGTCAAGTAGATCTTCTCTGAGAAATAATAAATCATGAGAGATTTTAGCCGAGCTGAAAAACATCAAGTCTCTTTCACCAAAAAATAAAAACAAGTACCACGGTTTAGGTCATTTACCCTGGTAAAACCAAGGTATTTTTTTGTAAATATTATTAACATGCCAATATCATACCAAAATACCATGGACTTACCACCTGACACCACTGAGAATCTACTTTTTACTTTGTTTATGTTTCACAGATGTATCATAAGGTAACTAAACACAGGATGTGGGTAAAATATCGGTAAAAGTAACAAACCGTTACGTAACGAACGTTACTGATATACAACTACAGCTTCAAATAACAGAAACAAGGTAACATTAGTATTATTAACAACACTATTATGTTATATCGGCAACTAAAGTTTAACAAATATGCCGATAACTAACGTTATGGTTCGACGCTCCGATTCAAAATAGCGTCGCGTCCGAACCAAATAACGGTCCCGCATTCGCTCTATTGATTAATCACAGATCGATACTCACACATTCGGACAACATCTCCCAGACTGAGACAACTTAAACGAAATATATAAACAGAAAGGCGCCGCAGTGGAAAGTACACGAGCAGTTTAAAGGACACAAGCGTTCACAAAGTTGCCGAGGAGCGCGAGGAGGCGGCTGGAACGACCTCCCTTCCTCCCCGAGCTCCTGTGAGGAGACAAGCCCGCGCTGTTTTCTCTCCAACGGTTTTCCCGGGGAAACGAGTTCCAGCGGCAGAATCCGCGTGACGTGTGCGTGTTACTTACCGCGCGCGCGAAAGGCCGTTGTAATCCAAATGTTAATCGCGGGAAAGTGTGCTGATGTGTGGAGCGTGAAGTGAAGGACGCTGGAGAGCTCGAGCTCCGGTCTGAAGTCACTCCTCTCGGGCGGGGCCAGACAGCCGTAACCCGCTCACATCCTCCAGGAAATCACTCTCATCTTCTTCTCATGTCTGTCTGGTGCTGGTAAACGCATTCCACTTATTATATCACACTGTAAAAGCGATTTATTTGTAACCGCTTTGATGACAAACATCACCCGACCGATATAGGCCTATAACAAGTAAATCACCACACTGACAAAAGTACCATGGTAAAACCTGGAGCATGTTTTGTTTTATTAAGGATCTGATGTGAAATTGTTCAAAAATAAAAACACTGAAGAACACCGACATTAAATTAGCCTTAAAAGTAGCCTTACAAACGAGGGTAAAACAAAAATAACAATACAATTGTAAATAAATATAATTTAAAAAAGATTATAATAACATGGAAATACATGAATATTGTAATCATTCTGCGTAGTTTCTGTGATTGTTTTTATTGTTAGGTAATTGAGCTGAGAAACATTATCAGCTGTCATTTCATGCTGTTTTGTTCATTTATTATTTTTAGTGCTTCAAGAACACAAGCTGATATAGACTTATAGGATAGAGAAGGCAATGGTTATCAGATAAAGAATATTACAACTTCTTTAAAGACTAAATGTCTTGGCTTTATTGCAATATGTTTAAAAAAGACTAAATAATTGCTTTTGCTGACTGAATTTACAACAATCAGTGTGAAATTAAGCTCGTTTTTGGTTTTGATCTAAGTATATAAACCAACCAACAAGCACATTATGGTTTATAAACTTATAAAAATAAATACAGAATTAAATCGCAAAAAAGGAAACACAGTTCACTAGAGGCACCAAAAAAAAAAAAAAAAACTAAAATAAAAAAATGTGTCTGTGTGTAATTTAACTCATTTTAAGTGCTTAAAAAGTTTTATTGTATAACCATTCATTTCCTGACTTGCAAATATTTTGCGTTATTTATTTGATTTCACCCTGTTTGTTGTTCATTTATTGACAAGAACAAAAACAGTGTTGGTTCCTATAAATAAAAAAAATAATAAGAAATAAGAAATGCATAAAAGAACATTGGGATTTAAAATTGCAATGTCAGTACAATGAAAAAAAAAAAAAAATTTCAATAAAGGGCATCTGTAATATTGATTTCCCTATTGTATTATGACATTAAATGCAACTATTTAAAACAATACAAAACAAAAACAATGCTAAAGTAGAAGAAATAGACAGGAATGGGAAACTGTAAGACCTGTACAATGAAAGAAATTATCTTCTCTATTAAAGGCAACACCTGCCCTCCAATATTGATTTAATGGGCGCTGATGAAGCTTTATTGAACATCATTTTGCAATGCACAAATTGCCTGTTTATACAAAAGAGGCGTGACACCAGTGTTTATCCAAATGAAACAGATGCAAGGATAACAGCATTTGATATTCTACTGGTCTCGCCACATATCCCTAAAAACTAGGTCAGCACTGAGTGTGTGAGGTTGTGTGTGTGTGTGTGTCCTTTTAAGATGGTGACTGAGTGCAGCTCTCTTCAATCTGTGCATATTTGATAAGCATCATCATCATCTTCCGTCTCTTTCTGCTGTATAATGTGTGTGTCACAGACAGACGCTTTCCCCACAGGGAGAGAGAGAGACGGGTGAGGAGACATTAGTGAAGAAAGGACTGTGATTATGGGATGCATATTTCAAACATGCTAGTTCTTATTTGAAATCCAAGCGCTATGAACAGAAATATTGCAAATAGTCCGGCAAGAGGTGTGTTCATTTTTGCAGCATCATTTCTGGGACAGCAGTAAAATCTCAGCCTGCTACTGAAACTAGAATCACACATGAATGGTGCCACGTGTAATGTTGCAGCAGGCACTGCAAATCATCCCATCTACTGCGTGTCGAATGGTTTCTTTGCGCCGTATCGACTGGTTCTGCAGCTGAACAGGCCCGTAAGGGTCCAATTGGACACTTCATCAAAGCGTCCCATCGAGACCTTCAGCATGTCAGCGTGTCTTAAATCATGTCCATCTGCTTAAGTATCCTCCAGACAATCCATTACATATCGATTAGAGCCACACGGATCACAATTATGCACATGCTTGTATTGTACTAGTGCTGGTAGTAAATTGAGTTATGTCTGCACTTAAGTATTGCATATCATAAACTACACTAAAAGCTTCCTCTCAGCCTGAAATTCAGCTTTAACCACAGTAATATTTCTGCTTGTCTTCATTTCACTGAAGTCAAAGAGCCAGAACAACATGAACTGGACTTCATATTGACACAAGCTCTTTGTCAGGTCAGGTCAGCCGTCAGACAGATGAGAATATAAGATGAGTTGTAAGTTTTAAAGCTCTTTCTGCAGCTGTCCTGAGCTCCTCAGAAACGCTCTCGGTTTCTGTCTGTCAGACTTCACGTAACTCTGAGCAGGTGCAGTCAGACGCAGCAGTGGGAAACTCTCATGAATAAAACACACCGCGTCAACACAACACACACTCAACCACAGCACTCTAGCGTAGTCTTCATTCAAGATGCCTAATCCATAATCTCATAATGCTCATTAGATTTTATAAGCTCAGCAGTCAGCTTTCTTCAGACATTGACTGTCTGCTTAGTTAGTCGTGTTTACTAAGACCTAAGCAACCATTCTAAGCACATTTTAATTTGCAATTAAGATGACATTTTATTCAAAAAGACTTACGTTGCATTCAAAGTAAACATTTGATTAGTTCCTAGCAACCTAGGAATGAACACCCTAGCAATAGCCTAGAGTTCCTTAGCAACGACCCAGAACTCCCTAGCAATGGCCTAGCAACAATCAGGAATTCTTTGGTAACACCCTAGCAACAACCCAGAACTCCATGGCAAGACCCTATCAATGACCCATATCTCCGTGGCAACACCCTATCAACAGCCCAAAACTCCCTAGTAACTCCTTTGACCACCTTGCCTAAGCTCAAATACTCTGCTATTAGAACTACAGGAATGAACACACTAGCAACAACCCATAACTCCTTAGCAACACCCTAGCAACAACCCAGAATTGCCTAGCAACAGCCCAAAACTCCCTAGTAACTCCTCTGACCACCTTGCCTCACCTCAAATGCTCTGCTGTTAGAGTTACAAGAATAAACACCCTAGCAACAACCCAGAACTCCCTGGCAACACCCTAGCAATGGCCCATATGTCCATGGCAACACCCTATCAACAGCCCAGAACTCCCTAGCAACTCCTCTGACCACCTTGCCTCAGCTCAAATGCTCTGCTGTTAGAGCTACAGGAATGAAAACACGAGCAACAACCCATAACTCCTTAGCAACACCCTAGCAACAACCCAAAACTTCCTGGCAAATCCCTAGCAAACACCAGGACTTCCTAGTTACACCCCAAAACTTCTTAGCAACAACCTAGAACTCCATAGCAATACCCTAGCAATGGGCCATATCTCCGTGGCAACACCCTATCAACAGCCCAAAACTCCCTAGCAACTCCTCTGAACACCTTGCCTCACCTCAAATGCCCTGCTGTCAGAGCGACAGGAATGAACACCCTAGCAACAACCTAGAACTTCCTGGCAGATCTCTAGCAACATTCCAGAACTCCATAGTAACACCTGAGAACTTCCTAGCAACAACCAGGAGCTCCCTGGCAACACCATAGCAACCCCTCAGAACAGCTAAACTATGGTAAAGTATGGTAAAGTATGACCTAAATGTCCAGTTAGGTAATATATTGAACTTGTTGGGGAAGTCGTGGCATAATGGTTAGAGAGTCGGACTCCCAATCGAAAGGTTGTGAGTTCGAGTCCCGGGCCGGCAGGAATTGTGGGTGGGGGGAGTGCATGTACAGTTCTCTCTCCACCTTCAATACCACGACTTAGGTGCCCTTGCGCAAGGCATTGAACCCCCAACTGCTCCCCGGGCGCCGCAGCATAAATGGCTGCCCACTGCTCCGGGTGTGTGCTCACAGTGTGTGTGTGTGTGTTCACTGCTCTGTGTGTCTGCATTTTGGATGGGTTAAATGCAGAGCACAAATTCTGAGTATGGGTCACCATACTTGGCTGAATGTCACGTCACTTTCAACTTCACAAACATTTTGACACTTTGAGTCAGGTGAGATGAGCAGATAATAAAATAAAACAGTCTCTAATATTCATGTGTTACAAACAACAGTTGCCAGTGTAGCCTGTCATACAGTGTATTTTGTCAGTATTGACCTTGAAGCACCACACGAATGTGCCAGAGCCGTCTGTCACTCACTCCACTGTTCCTCTGATCATCATCAGAACCTTCTCCTGTCTTCAGAAGCACAGGAGGGTTATTGTTATCATTACTGATGTCAGTCAGATCAATGCGGCTCATTTATCTGAACACAAACCATGAATCAGTCCATTACTGCGGTTAGACACACTAATCAATGACTCTCAGTGACCTCCTCATTAGGAACGACTCAAGACATTTACATACTGATGAATGATTCATGTTCAGAGTCGGTGTAAATTAGTCATGTGTGGTTTGACTTCTTGAAGAGTGGAACTGTGATGCTTACAAATTAGGCTATTTCTAATTATAATTTATAATTAGTTCCTTTTTGCTAATTACAGAAGAAAGTGCAATTTAACACAATTCCTACATTAATTTGAATCATCATGTATTAGATTACAATGAAACAGGTTATTTCTTCAAACATCACTTGTGAATTTATTATCTGTCTTGTTTCATGTGCTCCATTTTCCTGTCCTCATCCTGATGTAGTTTTACTGGAGCAGATACTGAACATAAGAAGCAACAGCGCCACCTAGTGCTTTATTTCTATTACTACCACATACACAACTATCTATAGATAGACATGTAAATGTCATGTTTTGGATGAATGTTTTGTATATTTCTGAGTGTGCCTGGAGTGTTGGCTGTGTGTTTGATTCAGTGAATTAGTGAATCACTCCTTCTACACCAATCATCGATCACAGTGATTCGATCTCCTGGACTGACGGACACAAACACAGAGACGGATTAACAAAAACACACACAGACTGTGATTGTGTCGTCAGTCATATAGATGAAGATGATGATGATGTGTATAGATACAGATGTGCTATATGATACTCACTAGACACATCTATGTTGTCCTTCTCTACGGCGCTGAAGTGATACAGAGCCAGATAATAGTGAGACTGAAAGAAAACGGCCAATTTACTTGGTGATTGCTACTTAATCTTAATCTGAAACAAACCACACAAAATGGAAGAAAACCTGCGATGATTAAGACATGGAGACATTCACCATCAATATGATCAGCACCATCATCATCATCATGTTCATCATAAGATCATCATCTTCACCATCATCAGCATGTTTATCATCATCATCATCTGCTGATCTATGGCCTTGTTGTCTTGTCTGTTACTGCTTTGTCATCCTTTTCTTCTTCTTGATGTTACCGTTATTATTATATATGCAGCATAAATAATTCATTTTGTTTGGCCATCAGCTGATTTAAATGAAACTTCTGTTCTAGTGGATATTCTAAGTAAAAACACTGAATCACGAATCATGATCAACAGCACAGTAATCCACAGAAAAGATGACGTCAGATTTAATGACAGTAACACGTCTAAAGTTGAATCTTCAGGAAAGAGTGTCTTGTGAGTCGTTCAGCAGATGCAGTTTGAGAGTTCTGCTTTAATGAAGTCACATGACGGAAGCAGCTCTGAAATATGTGTACAACTAAAACGACTTCAACTTACCTGAGAAGTAAAACCACACAAGTTACAGCTTCACTAAGTGCATATTGTCTTGCTGTATTGACTGATTTGAAGTGAAAACCACAAATGCATTAAGTCGTTCTTTAAGTGCAAACTAACACAGAAGAACATCAGGAATCACGAAGCACCTCTGACACTGCTAATGGATGTTGGTCTTTTAGTTTCTGCAACTCAGTTCAAATGTATTATTGACTAGAAGACACAGAAACACAAAAGCCAGATTTATCGCTGTGTGAGGCAGCGTGGCATCGTTTGACCTCTGAACTCACACACAATCAATCACAGCACTTGAGCTTCTTGCAGTAATGCTCTTTAAACAAGTACAATTTTAACCAGAATGAGCAACATGCAAAAACTACACGGAGCTGTTCTTGAAACAGATGAGAGATTACAGACACAGAAACTACCGTGTGTCTCAGAGGAAGATGTTCTTAAGCAGTGACATTATCAGCTCTTATCAATGATTCACTAGAGACAGTTCCACGGTTTCAAAATCCCTTATATTTCAGTGAAAGATAGTGTAAAATGTAAAACTACAAAACATTTCAGTTTTTACAATAACATGGCGAAAAATATTATTAATAAGGACACAAATGAGATATGCGACTCCTAAAACTTTTTCGGAAAGAGGTAAAAAATGTACTTTTTTTTTTAGTTACAAAGGAAATAAAAAACTATTTAATCCCATTTAAGAATTCTAAATATAGAATGGAGGCTCTTATATCACAAGAATAAAAATTAGTTTCTGCGCTTTTGCAGAAGTGCTCGACCTTCAGAAAGCGCTGTTTGTCCTTCAAAGGTCGTCAAAGTCAATATTATACAAACTGTGCAGTTAAATTGGGAAGAATCTGGAGAATCTCACAGTGGTCAGTTTGAGCTTTTACTGGAATGTTCTGCTATAAAAGTTAGGTGTTTTGGGAGAGTGTTCTGATTGGCTGTTATGACTTACACATCACATAAGCACATTAAAGTATCACACTTTTTCTTTCATTGAAGAAAAACTATGAATCAAATTGAATTAACCCGTTTCAGTTTGGAAGCAAATGTTGGTTTTTAGTTTTGTATTCCCACAAATTAAAGAAAATATTGCCTCAATCATTTTTAATAAACTATTCATTAAAGTAATGAACAACAGCTAAAGGTGTAGTGTATTTGTAGAAAGTGCTAGGATTTTTTTTTTTTTTGATGGATCAGTATCCATCTCTGTCCAGATTCATTCAGACCAGTAAACATCTTTTCAAAGACTTCAGCAGCTCAAACTCTGTTCTCAGTTCATGAAGTGTGGTTTTGAGTGGTTTCCAGTGGTTTTGGAGGGTCCCAGAGTGTTTTTGGAGTGGTTTGGTTAGGTTTTGGGTGGTTTTGGTGGGGTCTGTGTTGGTTTTGAGCGGTTTAGAGTGTTTTTTTTAGGGTCCCAGAGTGTTTTTGGAGTGGTTTGGTTAGGTTTTGGTGGGGTCTGTGTTGGTTTTGAGCGGTTTAGAGTGTTTTTTTTAGGGTCCCAGAGTGTTTTTGGAGTGGTTTGGTTAGGTTTTGGTGGGGTCTGTGTTGGTTTTGAGCGGTTTAGAGTGTTTTTTTTAGGGTCCCAGAGTGTTTTTGGAGTGGTTTGGTTAGGTTTTGGTGGGGTCTGTGTTGGTTTTGAGCGGTTTAGAGTGTTTTTTTTAGGGTCCCAGAGTGTTTTTGGAGTGGTTTGGTCAGGTTTTGGTGGGGTCTGTGTTGGTTTTGATTGGTTTCCAGTGGTTTTCTCAGGTCACCGTGTGTTTTTGGAGTGGTTTGGTTAGGTTTTGGGTGGTTTTGGTGGGGTCTGTGTTGGTTTTGAGCGGTTTAGAGTGTTTTTTTTAGGGTCCCAGAGTGTTTTTGGAGTGGTTTGGTCAGGTTTTGGTGGGGTCTGTGTTGGGTTTGATTGGTTTCCAGTGGTTTTCTCGGGTCACCGAGTGTTTTTGGAGTGGTTTGGTTAGGTTTTGGGTGGTTTCTGTGGGGTCTGTGTTGGTTTTGAGTGATTTCCGGTGGTTTTTGAGGGTCCCAGAGTGTTTTGGTTAGGTTTTGGTGGGGTCTGTGTTGGTTTTGAGCGGTTTAGAGTGTTTTTTTTAGGGTCCCAGAGTGTTTTTGGAGTGGTTTGGTTAGGTTTTGGTGGGGTCTGTGTTGGTTTTGAGCGGTTTAGAGTGTTTTTTTTAGGGTCCCAGAGTGTTTTTGGAGTGGTTTGGTTAGGTTTTGGTGGGGTCTGTGTTGGTTTTGAGTGGTTTCCAGTGGTTTTTGAGGGTCCAGAGTGTTTTTGGAGTGGCTTTGAGTGTTTTTGGAGTCGTTTGGTTAGGTGTTGTTGGGATCTGTGTTGCTTTTGATATTTCCACCTGGATCTCTCTTTCTAGAGCGTAACTGGTTGATTGTGGACTGAGTTCCTCTGAGTGAAGCTGAAGCAGTGATGAGCTCCTCACAGCAGGACTCATCTTCATCAGATCTCACATCTTGGAAGCGTGTGCTAAAGCTGGTGATAGTTCAGATGACCCACCGGCCCCAAAAACACACACAACAGCTGGAGGATTCGGTCAGCAGCAGATCTGGGCTCATGTAGAGAACTCCAGCAACTCTCAGAGACGCTCGTACTGATGTCTGAAACCCTCACTCATCATCATCATCATAGTCACAAAGCTACTATGGCAATGGCATGTTTGTTAGTTTTTGGATGTGCATCACAGCAGTACTGTACTAATTCTAATAAAAAAATTTCAGTGATTATTAAAAATTAAAAATACTTAGAAAGCATTTAACCTTTGTATTAATTTGAACATCCATGCTATCAAAATCAAAAGCATGTGTTAATATTAATGAACCGGAGCTAACATGAGCATTTTTTTTAACTAATGGTACTTGAGATTAATAACCACCTTAAGAAATGTGCTGCTCATTGTTAATGTTAATGCATTAAATCTACTGAGACTTTATTAAAAGACTTTACCATTTCTCTGTACATTTTAATACAGAATGCTGGAGTATTTTAGATACTGGTATATATGAGTGTAAAACATTTATACACATGCTCTTTGACTGCTTTAGAATTTTTGTCCCATCACTTTTGACACGGGATGAAATCCAGTGAATTTAGGGTCAAATCTGATCATATGTGCGCTTTATAAATGAGAAACATGAATTAAGACATGTTAGACAATCATTCAACACAGATGCTGTAGGAGTCTTTGAGTTCTCTTTTATATTCTTAAAAACAAACAGAAAATAAGAGATTAAATGGAATTTACAGTAGACATTCGCAATCATTGTGCACTTTTAAATACCTCAGATACTTTCAACAGAAAAACACAACGAGGAGGAGGAGCTTCAACTTATCCACGGGAAAAGAATCACTGAATATATAGATTATTTCTTATAATCCTTACATCACTTATATAAATATACTGAACCGAGAACAGAAGATTCATCTGAGAGAGAGAGAGAGAAACAGCGCGAGACAGAAGTTCACAACAGCGTTAAGGCAAAACAGAAAGCAAGAAACGTTAGAAAGTGAAAGAGGAATAAATCCAAAGTGAACAAATGAGAGAGAGAGAGAGAGACTGATGGAGGAAACATGAGCACGTTCATGTATCTCCAAACCTGCTGGACTTCATTTCTTCTGCTTGGGAAGAACATCTGAGCTTTATTTGTCCAGCTCCACACATGAGAATAAAGTACCTTGAGATGAGCTGCGTTTATACTCCAAAGCAGGCTTCTGTGAAGGTCCTACAGACTAGAAAACAGCATTATGACTAAAAGACGTCAAACACAGCTGACTTTTAGACCTTTTTGTCATTTTTACAGTGCTCAATATATTTTCCATCTTCAGAAACTCTCCGTTTGTGCTCTGCTTAAGTAACATCAGACAGGTTTGGAATGACATGAAGGTGAATAAATGAAGATAAAATCTGAACTATGCTTCTAAAGGAATAGTTCACCCCAAAAACAAACAAACATTTGTCTTCATACCTATATGCATTTCTTTCTTCTAAAGCAGCATTGATGTGAGAAACGCTGGCAGACATTTTTGGCTGCCATTGACTTCCACTGTATTTCCACATTTCCAATGGGAACTGGTTTGATTGCAGACATTCTTCAAAACGCTCAAAGGGAAGAAATTAAACGATAAGAATGTGAGCTAAAGAAGACATGATCGTCATTTCAGTTCATCCAAAAGATTTAAAATCTATGATTCACTCACATCGATGTCATTACACACCCGTAAACGTTTCCTTCTTTTGCAGAAGCATGATATAAAGAACACTGGCAAACAAACATTTCCGGTTCCCATTGACTTCCACTGTATCCTCACAGACTGGAAAACTCCATGTTTCAGAGGAGAGAATAAATCATGTAAGTTTGGAACAACATGAATGAGAGCAAATAAATGACAATTGTAATTTTTGGGCAAAATTAGGCAAAAAAGTCTGATATTACCCTCATGTCTCTATGAAGCGCAGAACACAAAATCATAAAACGGCTGGAAATGAAAAAAAAAAGTTTTGGTACCCGCTGATTCGGTAACCAACGTTCTTCTAAATATCTGTTTCTCAGTTCCACAGAAGAAATAAAGTCACACGGTTTGGAACGACATGAATGTGAGCTACTGAAATGTTACTGTCCCTTTAAGACTGTGTCACATGTGCTCTTCTGTCAATGATACAAAACGATAAAAAGATCCCTAAGGAACACCAGGATGATCCCTTCCCATTGACATCTCTCTCTCTCTCCTGACTCACTGTGAGCTCGCTCGCTCCAGCACGCGCAAGTCGTAGTTCTTTTTGGTGGCGCGCAGTTTGAACAAACCGCTGTTGTTGAGTTTGAAGGAGGCGCTCTGAGCCGCCATGGTGTTGGGGAACACAGCCACCACGGTGTAGAGGTGAGCGGGGTCCCTGGGGTCTCCTCGTCCCCCGCCGGGGCCCCGGGGACACTGAGGGTCCTTCAGCCACTGGATCTTAGCACCGCAGAGCGAGAGCTGGTTGAAGAGCTTCTCGGCCTCCAGACGGGAGATGCCCTCGGGGAGATCTGTGACCTCCAGCACACGACTCACCACTAGAGGGAGACACATGATGACGTCTACTGAGGGCACTGCACTGATGAATCAAAGCCACAACCAGTGCTAGGTAGATTACTTACAAACTGTAGCCCATTACAGATTACATTAACTAGTGCTGTCAAAATTAACACGTTAAAGCATGCAATAAATTCTTCAGTGCTAAAAAGCTAAACTAATATCAGACGTGATAACTGAGGTAAGCAAATACATTAATAATTACATATATTTACAAGTGTAGCTTGATGCTAATTGTACTTCTAATTATATTTTAGGATGTAGCATTATGTTTTAAAGATTGAATGTGAAATTATTGCAATGTAAAAGTATTTTTAAAAACTTGAATGATAGGTGGGATTAAATCGCGATTAATTTCAGAAAAATTTATTTGTAATTAATTGGTCATTATTTTTAATCGACTGGTTTACTAGGTTACTCATTTTAGGAAATGCATTCTTTTTATCCAACTTGTTTTAAACTTACAAATAAACCTACATATATATATTTATATAAAAGAGCAAAAAGTATATTATTAAAGAAAATATATATTTTTTATATCAACGTCATACAATGCAGTGTTTCCCCTTGTGTTAATAAAAAAAGATAATAATTTATTAAATAATAATAATAATTTATATATATATATATATATATATATATATATATATATATAGTTAGTTTCAAAGTTATTTTAATACTTAAAAATTATTTTTTTGACAATTTGTTAAATGCTATGACAGTACTATTTTTTTAAGAAAAAAAAAATGAAATGATTAATGATTTAATGGCATTGTGTGGACAATGTGAAGTAACCATAATCTGATTAAGAGCATTTTTAAAATGTAGTACATTAATTTCAAGTACTTCCTTTTTGTAATGTCAGAACCCAGATGAGATGTAATCAGTTTCTACCCAGCACTGGTCACAACACACTGTGTTTATATGATTGGAGGACTTTTTTCCTGATGGATCATCAAGCAAACTGATGTCACACAGACTTTAAATGAGCAGAAGGACTCGGGTCGGGAGTTTGTGTTCGGTCTCTTACCCACGTCAGTAGTCCCGAGGTCTGTGGAGGCAGATTTGAGTGTTTGTCTTTTCCCCCGCGCTCCGTGCTTCATCACTCCCTGACTCTGAGAAACACAGACACACTGTGAACAACTACAGACGGAGAGATGTGCTTGCCTGTATAAAGCATGCATCAGCAATAAGGTGTGTACTGAATTTAATCTTTCAATATCACTGTTTTAAAGGCACAAAGTATTTTCACATTAAACGTTTTAGAATGCACCACTGTTTTAAGTTATTGAAATGTTGCGGCAGGTGCTTCATACGGATTGCTAATAGCCAAAACTTGCATTATTGTTCACATATCAGTGTTTTATTCTTTTGAGAGGTGATCTAAGTATTAGTGGATTGCAATAAATTGACCGGCTTGTTCTGCAGTTCTATGGATGTTTGAGCCAGTTACGTGACTGAAAAAAAGAGTTCACTAAACTGATCTGAACGCGCTCCATCCAAGACAAGACTGGGTAGATTTTGAAAATGACACGGTTCTGTTAATTTGGCAATTATTAACAGATGTCAATAATATCAATGCACTGGTTGCAAAAAACTAACACGATAAACTGCGATTACACTTTGTCCTTGTTCCAGTGTAAGTATACATATAAGTACTGAATGATATTAATTAACTACATGTACTTAGCACATGGCTAGGTCTGGATTAGGGTTACTTGCATGTAATTATGCATAATTAATTGTTATTATAATAGTAAGTACATGTTACATATGTAACAAGCACATCTTAAAATAAAGTGTTACCGAAACTGCTTTTTTGGAGAAACTTCAACACACGCGCACACATACACACACACACACTCACATGCACATGCGCACACATACACAAACAGACGCACACACACATGCACACACACACACACACATGCACACACACACACACACAAACAGATGCACACACAAACAGATGCACACACACACACGCGCACACACAAACAGATGCACACACACACGCACGCGCACACACACTCGCACACACACACACACACACACACACACACACTCACATGCACGCGCACACACACACAAACAGACGCACACACACATGCACACACGCGCACATACACGCGCACACACACACAAACAGATGCACACACACGTGCGCACACACACTCGCACACACACACTCACACACGCGCACACACACACTCGCACACACACACAGACGCGCACACACACGCGCGCACACACACACATACACACACACACACACAAACAGACTCACAAACACAAGCACACAATCGCACACACACTCGCACACACAGACGCACACACGCACACACACATGCACACACACAAACAGATGCACACACAAATGCACACACACGCGCACAGACACACACACATACACCCACACACACACACTCTCAGGGCTGTACCTGAAGGGAGCTGTATGAGGACTGGTTGTGGTTGTGCATGATGGGAGGAGGACACAGACTGTACTGCAGCGGCTGTCCCAGTAAAGAGTAACGTCCATCTGCTGACACACACACACACACACACAGTGTCAGTCAGAGCGCTGGAGGATGGTCAAACACAACACTGGGATCTCACTGGGGCAGAGGGACACACACACACACACACACTCTCTCTCTCTCTCTCTGTGGATCACGGCGACCGTACACACACAGGGTCACTGCAGGTCCAGAGCTCATCATGATGTCATGAGTGTGTTTGAAGACTAGATACAGCTGAACAAAAACACTCCAGCAGAGAATCCTGTCCAGGTGAATCTCAAAACAAGCAGCAAAGCTTCCTATTGGTCGTCACGTAGCTCCGCCCACAGTCACATGTCAATGGTCTAAACTCACTCCACACAGATAAACATGGTGACTTTATTTGTTTCTAGCAGTACAGTTCACACCAGACAAAATTCAGTATAAATGTAATTAATGAAGAGTTTAAACTTAAAAATAATATATGAACAATAATATTTTAAATACTATTGTATAAAAACATTAGTATTATAATTATTTTTATAATTATTATTCTTGAGTCTCTGGGGTTTATTTGTAGCAATAGACAAAAATACATTGTATGGGTCAAAATTATCCATTTCTCTTTTAAGCCAATAATCATTAGGATATTAAGTAAAGATCATGTTCCATGAAGATATTTAGTAAATTTCCTACCGTAATTATATCAAAACTTGATTTTTGATTAGTAATATGCATTGCTAAGAGCTTTAAAGATGATTTCCTCAATATTTAGATTTTTTTGCTCCCTCAGATTCCAGATTTTCAAACAGTTGTATCTCAGTCCTCCGAACAAACCACACATCAATGGAGAGATGATTTATTCAGATGATGTTTCAAAAAATGTACCCTTATGACTGGTTTTGTGGTCCAGGGTCACATATATGAATGTAAATAATATATTAAAAAACATCTTTGTTTTGTTCTCTATCTAAATAAATCTGTACCTTGTGCTGGCCCGCCGGGCCGAGGGAACTGTGAGATGAGAGGCAGCGGACCGAGACCCGGACACATGGTGCTCACGCTGCCAGACGGAGAAGGAGCCGGAGACTGTGTGGGAGACGCCAGAGGACTGCTGACCTACACACACACACACACACACACACACACACAAGTGATGGATCACACTCATTTATAATGGCAGACAGATAAAACGTGTGAGCTCGTGCCTGCGGCTCGGGTTTGCTGGGTCTCTGCTCCATGCTGTAGTACTTGCAGGGGTTCCACTGCACCAGCGGAGGATTCTGGGTCGGCTGCGGTCCGTTCGGGACACTGAGCTGCATCATCATCACACCAGGACCAGGAGGAGGAACCCCTACAACACATCCACACCAGCGGGTCACTCACCCCCAATACAGAGTCACCCAGACGGAGAGAGATCACAACTACTGTATGGAAGCTTCCGCCACGGAATAAAAAATAAAACAATTCTGACTTTATAACTTATAAAGCTTTATATCTTATGAAAGTTATTTAAGAGGGAAAAAAAAGTCGCATTTACCTTGTTTTATTTTTTATTCTGTGGTGGAACGCTTCCATACGGATGCTCAGAGAGGTCAATACTGTTCAGTTTATTGGACTGATACCGATGTTTAAAGTTTAAGTTTTCAATTTATTGTTAAACTTTATGTGCTTGTCATTTTTTTCTTGTTTATATATTTAAAAAACAATTGTTTAGTTTTAGTTTATTCAACTTACATTTTCTAATGACTGTTTTAAAGTTTGTTTCTCATCTAATACTTATATTTGATCTTCTCTTCAGTGGCTGTCTCTGTTTACCTGAATACTGCTGCTGCATTGGCTGTGGGCTGCAGGGGGGGGCAGACTGGGTCATCTGGTACTGATCTGAACTGGGCGGCTGCAGGTAACCCACAGATGGGCTGAAAACACACATGCACACACATGGTTAAGCAGAACTAAGCATGAAAATGACAATACAACATCAAAATTTAATTTTACACTGAACATAACTAATAAAAATGTGTTGCACATTTTCTTATTGAATAAAACAATTACGTGCCTCAATTAAGAGCCTAAGTTTCTATGTGCATTTCTAGATTTTGTGTGCATCTGGGCATTTCCATCCAGCATTTTTATCCACAAAATAATACATGGATAGCTATTAAAGCTATTTAGGCTATCTATTTGTTTTATAACAGATTTTTTAAATAATAAAAGAGTAATTTAGCACAAAAAAACAACAACAATACAGCATCAAAATGTAAATTTACACTTAATCTAACTGATTAAACTAAGTTTGTCCATTGTAGTTTACACATGTTTTCTCACCAAATAAAAGAAGTTAATATGCATGCTAAGACTTTATGCACATCTTGGCATTTCTATTCAGAGGTTTTTAAATGCAAGTTCCCAATATAAAAAAAACTAACAAAACATGGATGCTATTAAAGCTACTCAGGAGATATTTCAAATCATATTACTACTAACAGAATAAATAATTTATTTAAATAATCAGAGCAGAATAAGCACAAAAGCAATAATACAGCATCAGTTACATTTATTATAAGCATAACTAAAAAAGCAGACAAAAAAAAATTATTTAATGCAACCTTAAGTACACACTATGCAATAAAAAAAAAATTAGGCATAAACAAAAAATGTTAAAAATAAAAAAAATAAATGCCTACATAAAGAAAAAGAAAGACAAAAAAGTCATTTTTTTTTATATCTGAGGAACCCTAAATAAATGAATTAATAAAAAATAAATACATAGATAAAATACATGCATACAAACAAACAGAACAAAAAAATCGTATTTTATATCTGAGGAACCCATACTGATAATTTCGTTTTTTTCAGTAAGTTTCTATGTCAAGTTAGAGTTGCATACAGGAGTAAAACTGCAGAATTTTTCCAGACATCTGACTGACATTATGGACACATGCCGTGTGTGCTGAGGTGCTAGTGTGTGTACCTCGTGCTGTTCTGTTGTGTGGGCGTCAGCACGCTGTAGTAGACGGGCATGGGTGCCGCGGTCGGCATGGCTCCCTGTACAGACTGACTGGCAGAAACCATGACGGGCTGCTGGTACTGCTGCTGCACCACAGACTGACTCTCATTGGCTACAGGCACCTGCTGCAGCACACACATGGAGCGGTTAGTGTCTCTCTCTCTCTCTCACACACACACACACACACACACACACACCTGATATGAGGGCATGGGTGGGTACTGGACCATCATGCCCTGCATCTGTCCGTTCATGGCCGTGCGCTGTGTGTTCATCATACTGGCGCTCTGAGGCTGCTGGACTCCCATCATGCCCTGGTACGCTGGCTGCTGATTGGTCATCATGGGCTGGAGAGGAGCTGATCACACAAGACAAAAGAACTGAACTACAACCGCTCATCATCAGGGAGCCATTCAGAGTTTTAATACTCCGTTTAATATGAGCCATCAATATAACAGAGCAAAAAGAAGACAGTCAGCAGAGACAGAAGCGCGGGAACACATTTCCTCCAAGAGAAAAAAATAATGACGAAAGTCAAAGTTCAGACAAAAAAAAAAAAAAACATTATCTCACAAAAATTGATAGCCTGAATGCACTGTAAGTCGCGTTGGATAAAAGCGTCTGCTAAATGCATAATTTAATAATTGTATATTCCATTAATATTTTACATCTAAAACACTGTGTTATAATTCATAATTATTAAAATATATTATTATAATTATTAAGCATTAAAATATAATTTTATAATTTAAATGTTAACATTTTATTTTGATTTGCCAAATTTGACTTTTCATAATTATTAATTTCAGGTCATCTCATTATGACTTATGTCAATTTTAACTTTGTATCTTTTAATTAGGGGTAGGCGATATGGCAAAAATATCATATGATTCTGTCATGTTAGTTTTATTATTTTGTAGGTTGTCTGAGTAGCACAGCCAAACTAATTTCCCTATTTTTTTTTTAAAGACTTACAACCTAATAAAACATAAAATAAAAAAAGATATTTAGGCAAAAATGAGCGATCTGTAATTTTTTAATCTTTGTTATAAAAAAATAAGATCGAAGATACACATAATATACAACTAAAATAAACAGGTAGAGTAAGTGTATTTAGCAGCAGCATTCAAGAAACTGAATGAACAAATCTATAAAAATAAAACACTACATACACTTCAATGTATAAATTATACTTTTATTTTTATTGAAGCGACTGTATTAAAGTTCTTCAGTCAAGCAGTGAGTAATTTTCTCGGTTAAACATTAAAGGGAATAGTTCTCTTCCACAAATTAAAATTCTGTATCATTCACTCACTCTCAAGCTGTTTAAACCTCAGTCAGTTTCTTTCTTCTGTTGATATTTTGATGAATGTGGGAACAAACAGCTGCTGCTGACATCCACAGTATTTATTTCCCCTACTATCAAAATCAATGAGTACCAGCAGCTGTTTGTAATCACATTTTTCAAAGGATCTACTTTTGTGTTCAGCATAGGTTTGGTACAACATGAGAGTGAGTAAATAATGACAAGAGTTTTATTTTTGGGTGAATTCTCCCTTTAATGACTTTCTTTTTTAATACTTTCACTTCAGACATAACCACCTGTGTTTATATGTAAACCTTGTGGGTTTCTGACAGTATTAGCACAGTCAAACGTGAAAGATATCTAAGTCTAGTAATCCAGAGCTGTTTGACAGGATGTTTACATGTCAGAACAAAATATTTGAATGAAATGTTTAACTAGCAAGGCTTTAAAGCACATGCAAATAATGTACTTTTGTGATTATGAACAAGTGCAGTGTCCTTTGTGACTCTACTGCTGAGTAACATCTGATGTGAATGTATGTGGTGGTGTATAGTATATTGAGTCATGATGTTGCCTTTTCCCCTATAATTAGTTTTTAATAATTTAATAATTTCTATTTTATTATTATTATTATTTTTGTACTTTTTAATTTTGACTGTCATATTTCTGACTTTTCAGTCTCTTCAGTTTTTTTCTCATAATCATGACTAAAAAGTTGAAATTTTTACTGTCAATTTTGACTTTTTGTCTCATAATTACGACGTTTCTTTTCAAAAGATTTTTCTCTTATGTGGCAGAGATGGACTTGTTGCATCTCATCTGATGAGATCAGCTCCAAAAGCATGTGAGCTTGTATTATGCTGTCTAGAAGCAGAGGAACAGGAAGTGATGTCACACTGACCGGAGGGCTGCGGAGGTGGCGGCAGCGGCTGAGAGCGCTGTGTGGGATACGAGACCTGGTGAGAGATGGCACGGTACTGCTGGCCTGAATTCGGATACTGTCCTCCGGTGGAATAATACTGAACCTGGATCTGAGACAAGAGAGAGAAAGTCTGATGATGATAACACATTACCATCATCATTACCTCTAAAACCACACTTTCTCACTCACCTGCTCTTATCATCCAATCATGGTTGTATTTCTCTATTAGTGCTACTGGATCTTAGTGCTGCGTTTGACAATATTGACCACAACATTTTCTTTTGTTTGTGTAGACTAGAGTAGGCATTAGTGGAATTGTATTATCATGGTTTAAATCTTACTTATCTGACTGTCAACAGTTCGTAGGAGTAAATGGCTAGATATATCATTCAAAAGTACAGTATGGAGTGCCACAGGGCTCAGTACTAGGACTATAGCCTTTTTATTTTTTTTTTTTTTTTTTTTTACATTTTACATTTGACTCTTGGGAGATTTCATCAAGAAACATGGCGTTAGCTTTCACTGGTATGCTGATGATACTCGGCTCTATATTTGCGGCCTGATAGAAACCTACAAATTTGCAAAACTAACGGAATATATGGATGACTAGCAATTTCCTAGTTTTTAATTATTTGAATAAAACCTCTGTATGTAGTAACCTAAAACAGTGTCTAAGACTTGATGGCTGCTCTGTCAATTCCTCGTCATCAGTTAGGAACCCAGGTGTTCTGTTTGATAGCAGTCTTTCCTTAGGAAGTGCATTTTTCTGCATTTTATTTTTACTGTGTTTTCTATTGCCCTACAGCTAAATCTACCACTTGCAGAAAACTTTCAGCATTTTTACAATTTAAAAAAAACTAATTCTGTTTGATTTATAAGCTTCTGTACACATGGGGACCTCAATTTAGGTGCAGAAGCACACACAGCAGGAGTGTGTGATTCACAAGCACAAACATTCACACTCAGCATCCTTCTCACACTTCGGTCTCTAACTGAAGTCTTCTTTCACTGCTGTGCAGCTTTCTGTTTCCTCCTCGGGGCGAGAGAAAGGCTGGTAAGATTTTACACTGGAAATGACAGCTATTCACCTCAGGATTGGAGCTGATGGCATTGGGCGGCTGGTGATTTGTTTTAAACCCTATGTGTCTCATGATTTGACTAAAGACGTATTTGATGAAGTCTCTTCTGCCAAGAGGTTGAATTCATTTGGTCAAAAATACTGTAAAATAATTGTGAAATACTATTACAAAGTAAAATAATGGTTTTCAATTGTAATAAAAAAAAACTGGTAACTGCAACTTTTTATCCCACATTTTGAGACAAACTCAGAATTCAGAAGTTTTTCACAATTCTGTTTTTATTTGTTTTAGTTTTTTTTCCAAGAATTATAAAATAAAACCTGTAATTTCATCTTACAATTGGAAGTTTATAACGTGGAATTAAAAGAAACTGATTTTTCACAGTGTGTGTGTGTGTATGTGTGAGTGCATCTACTTATGTGTGTGTGTGTGTGGCGTGTGTGTGTGTGTGTGTCAGCACCTGCTGTGGTGGAGGCGGAGGCTGCATGTATCCCTGTGTGGGTGGAGCGGTCTGTAGGATGGCTTGTGTTGGTGGAGGCGGAGGCGGAGGAGGATGTGGGTGTGGAGCACCAGGCTGGTATCCAGAGGGCGGCGGGGGCATGATGTAGCTGGGCTGTGGTGGAGGATGCTGGGTTA
>NC_081764.1:751622-849122 GCF_963082965.1 Carassius carassius
GCCACCTGGTGGTGATCCACAGAAAACCAGCTGCTTTGACAACATCTGGATTGTGAGAAATGCTATAGAAATAAATAACGAAATTGAAATCTGTGCTGAATGCACGCGTGTGTTTTCTGAGTGAAGCATTGCTATAAGCCAGTGTACGTACTTCTCGTGCAAAGATGCGATCTCTGACGCGCTGGTACTCCTCCTCTCGCTCCTCGATGGACTTACTGCGCCGGCCGTCCTGCAGCGGGACCCGCATCTGAGACGCCAGACCATCAGAAACACGACTCAAACGTGATGCGAGAGTGAAACGGTGCGACACACACACCTGATTATCGTCCTTATCCATGCTGGCATCGTCTCGCTTCAGGATGAACTTCTTCTGGAAGTCCATGCTGCGCTCATCTTTAATGTGCTCAGAGAACCTCTGCTCGGGGCTGAAACACACACAGAGTCTGATTACTTTAAGAGACGATGCATTATGATCCCTCCCATCGTCCAGCGCTGTCTTACATGCGTGTGTTGCTGGTCTTGTTGATGATGACCGCTTTGCCTGTTTGGTCCACGTTGTGATCCATGCCAAAGTAGGCGGCGACCCGATGCAGCAGCATGCGATGATATGAGGTCATTTGAGGAAACTTCTTATACTGATTACTGAAAAAATAGATGAAAAAACAACCTCAGTGTAAAGAAATGGCATGCATTTTCCTCTGCAGCAGCAGCCTTCAATATATTACAGCAGGAAGAACTGAGCATAACTGTTTAATAAAAAATTATCCTTGAAATCCATGCATATAAACAACTGTAATAGTGCAATGCTCACACACCACCAAAAGGGGGCAACAGATATTAAATACACAATAAATTGAAAAAATAGCATCATATAGCCTACTATGGCAGAAAAGAGACATTCTCATATATACACACACACACACACACACACACTAACAATTTCAATTACACATATTTTCATGTAAACTTCTTTTATATAATTTATGAGAATATCTATACTTATGTAAAATATTATTATTTAATTTTATTTAATTGTTCATAATATACAAATAATATTATGTATAATACAAATTTTAAATAAAATGAACTAATTAGTGCAAAATATATCAAAATTAAAATTATTTTATTAATTTTGATTATTTTATTACACTTAATTCTGACTTAATATAGATAGATATATTATATAAATTATTATATAATAATATATAAATACATTTTAAAATACACAAAATTTGTATGCAAAGAAATGCTTAAAATGTATAAAATAGTAATAACTATTTAATATTATTAATATGTGATTTAATATTTAATATTTTAATTAAATATACATGTATTTATATAGACTTACTTCTCATCATTAATGAACTCCAGGATATCCTGTTCCAGCTTCAGCAGCATCATTCTGTCTCTAAAAGAGTAAAGGAGGATTTACAGCTAAAACTGATGCAGAAAAATGGATTTAAATGCATTAAATGGAGATCGACGCCGCATTCAGATTCACATACTTCACTACGGTCTTTGCTGATGCACACATTATCACAATCTCTCTCTCTGTGTACTGAAATACGGCTTCCTTCAGCACACTAACTACTATGATTTAAGCCTCACTTCTTCTCGTATACTACTTAGGACAGATAGTATGTGATTTGAGACACAGCCAGAACAGGAAAAGCCGAGCGTAACCAGAGACGGCGTCTGATTTCAGTGTTGTGTCTGAACTTCAGATGGTGTCTGTCGTACCTGGGGTTGTTTTTCAGTGTGTTCACCAGGAACTCATGTACATCTATCCCTGTGGAATCAGTGTATTCCTGACTGGAGTCTGGAAAAGAGCGGAAAACAGTCAGAATCAGATGTGAACGTCACTGTGAATTCAAGTCATCGAGTTCAACAGAAGCCATTCTTTTTTACCTTATTATAGTATTATGCACTTTTTCAGCGCAGCTTGTTCCGGAAGTATTATTACTGTTAATTTTTCCCATAGGGAATTCATAAAAGTCTTAATTAAAGAGCTATAAACTATGAACCATGCCAACTATCTTTAATAAGGGAAAGAACTACAAACTGCAAATAACTCAATCGAATTAAAAACGACTCAAAGTTATGCGCTGTATCTATAGAAGCAATATCTTTCAGTTTATTCCGAAATATGAACTTGTATAAAAATATTTCAGTATTTTGAGAGCATTTTTGCGTTGCTCTTTTACACGCTCTACTCCAATTTTCTGCAAAGCATCATGGGTAATGTAGTTTTTCACTACAAATTTGGCTTATTGTGCGATTATATAAAAAATACACTGAATTAATGTGAACGAATGGGTTCAACGAAAGCATATGCAATTGATTAACAACCTTGGAGCTCACAACAGGTCTGTCTTTAATGGTTTATCAATTATTGCTAAAAATCTATTTCCCTATGGAAATGTTTTGGAAGTTTTTAATTCCACAATCGACTGTCGAGCTCTTTTGCACTGCATTGTACTGTATTGTATCCATTTCAACAAATCAAACACTAAGAAAGGAACTCGACCGTCTTACCGCGCGAAAGCATCTTGCGTGGAGTTTTATCCTTTCCCCTCTCCTCATTCTCGTACTCGTCTTTCGAGGATTTCTCCTCCTCTTTATCAGACGGACAACTGATGTGTAGCTGAATGATGTCCTTCAAGGCCAGAGTCAGGTAAAACAAACAAAAAACATGAATAGAGATAAACCGATATGAACATTTTGGCTGATACCGATAACCGATAATTCTTTATATATGAAAGCCTGTAACCGATATGTTAATCTAAATCCAAATTTGTATATAATTTTTGAGAGCCTGATTACAAAAAAGTCTAATTATTAAAAGCCATTAAATACTTCAACATAAATAAAACATAAAACAGCCTATAAAATAATGCAAACAAGTCACTGGACAACATTATTTAGAAATAAAAAATCACGTGCCATGGATTAATTAAACGAAATAGCCTCCGCGCAGACAAAAATAACATTATTTTAATTGAACTATATGAAAATTATAAGATAAAAATAAAAGTGGTTGTTATTATTGATAATATATCAATGATTTTTTAAAAGAAGAATCTTAAATTAATAGCAACCATTGTTTCAAATAGCTGCATAGCAACTACTCAAACAAAAAACATGAGTATTAATGACCGTATCCTAACGATGGCTTCGACTTCCGTTGATAAAACCATCAGAGTTTACCTGTGACTCTGGAGGACCATCGGTCGAAAACGGTCCTGATGATTCTTCACACACTGCAAGACTCCTCACCAACTTGAGCTTTGCATTCGACTGCGACAGAGAGAAACAATGAAGGACTGAGAAGGTTCACAGACATCAACACCACAGCCAAGATGCATTACGGAAAATAAAAGAGGTGACGTTAAATTTCAGGCAAATGGAAGCGAAAAACATCTGTTAGTTTTGAACAATGTCGATATGAAATCACATTTGAATCGTGAAAACTTCTGCATTCGTAGCCTTTCATTAAAAAAGCTGGATATTGTCTCCTGATGCACACGAGACTGTGACAGTGAGGAATCATATGCTGTATTTATGCGATAGGTAATTACCAGTGGGAAACTCTCTGACAGCAAGTCTGTCAATTCAAGAATCACGATGAGAAAGTGAAATCTGAAATAGCCAGATGCATTTATTTTATTCCAAAAGCACTTAAAAATATATCATGCTGAAAGGATCATTTCAGATACCCTAAATAGGAACTGGCCAGAAATGGTTAAATAATAGAGTCCTGCATTATTTCTTGCTGAACGTTTCACTTATGTTTCATTATGGACATTAATGCTTTGGCAATGTTTAATTTTGTTTATAAGGGATGGTTAAATGCGATTTGTGCATACGTGTGTGTGTGTTTGTAGAACAGCTGGTAAAATCATTTCAAATGTGTGACGATTCAAATCGGTTGAGATGCTAAACAGATTGTGATTCAATTAGGGGAGGAGTTTATATGAATGTATCTGAGTCTGAGGGGAACTTACTGTCTTTAGAAAAGTTTAGATGGTATTTTTTCTTTCCATCTTGCCCTCTGTATAATGCATATTAAAGTTCATAAGTGCAGCGCTGTTTTGTTTGAAGCGGTAACCAAGGAAACAGTGTATCATTGCTGTTCATAAGTGCAGCGCTGCTTTGTTTACAGCGGTAACCAAGGAAACAGTCTATCATTGCTGTTAAGTTCAATTCAATTCAAGTTTATTTGTATAGCGCTTTTTACAATACAAATCGTTACAAAGCGACTTTACAGAAAATTATGTTGCTACAATATTTAGTAGTAGCTAGTAGTTTGTGCATGTTTGACAGGATTTTAGAAGAAAAAAAAAAAGAAAAAATAATAATAATAATACAAGACGTAGTCAGCTAGACGATGAACTATCAATATTATTAATTGCAGCGCTGCTTTGTTTACAGCGGTAACCAAGGAAACTCTGTATCATTGCTGTTCATAAGTGCAGCGCTGCTTTGTTTACAACGGTAACCAAGGAAACAGTGTATCACTGCTGTTCATAAGTGCAGCGCTGCTTTGTTTACAGCGGTAACCAAGGAAATGCTGTATCATTGCTGATCATAAGTGCAGCGCTGCTTTGTTTACAGCGGTAACCAATGAAACAGTGTATCATTGCTGTTCATAAGTGCAGCGCTGCTTTGTTTACAGCGGTAACCAATGAAACAGTCTATCATTGCTGTTCATAAGTGCAGCGCTGCTTTGTTTACAGCGGTAACCAAGGAAACAGTGTATCACTGCTGTTCATAAGTGCAGCACTGCTTTGTTTACAGCGGTAACCAAGGAAACAGTGTATCACTGCTGTTCATAAGTGCAGCGCTGCTTTGTTTACAGCGGTAACCAAGGAAACAGTGTATCATTGCTGTTCATAAGTGCAGCGCTGCTTTGTTTACAGCGGTAACCAATGAAACAGTGTATCATTGCTGTTCATAAGTGCAGCGCTGCTTTGTTTACAGCGGTAACCAAGGAAACAGTGTATCACTGCTGTTCATAAGTGCAGCACTGCTTTGTTTACAGCGGTAACCAAGGAAACAGTGTATCACTGCTGTTCATAAGTGCAGCGCTGCTTTGTTTACAGCGGTAACCAAGGAAACAGTGTATCATTGCTGTTCATAAGTGCAGCGCTGCTTTGTTTACAGCGGTAACCAAGGAAACAGTGTATCATTGCTGTTCATAAGTGCAGCGCTGCTTTGTTTACGGCGGTAACCAAGGAAACGCTTTAAGCTCCACCTGCTGGCAGAGAGTGGATCTGCGTCTCGTTCAGCTCGTCTGCTGTTACGCTTTCATACAGATATTTCAGAGTTTCACAAAACTGAAGTCAAACCATCTGTTTTTTCTTCAAATTTCTAAATTATACAATCTAATTTAGATTAAAAACTGCTCATGTTGAATACATGCAGCATCTTCGTTTGGATTGTGATTAAAATGCAGTGGTTGCCTCTCATTTTAAAAGGAAAGAGAAACCCTATTAATGCACTGACCATTTATGTTTTATTTGATAATTTTTTTATATATACTTTTGGATATCTTTGTTATTTAATTTTAATTGCGTACAATTGAGATGTTAAATATGATTTTTGCATTGAAAAGTAATGCATAAACCAGATGATAGTCGAGTCGGTAGAGTCGAGGTTAAACTCGTGTTTAGGACTGAACTACACATGCTGTGTGTCGTCACATGCTTTACCTTTGCTCGTTTCCTAGTGTGGCCGTGATTCTGACAGCGCCGCTGCAGGGAAAGACCAAAACATTTATTAGTGATTTAAAATCATTCATTAATGATGAACTTCAGCACCAAACAAAACCTCTGCGGGAAAATGACAGATACTCAACAGAAAGTAGCTTTTAATCAACATCAAAATGTACTTGTGTATCAGGAAATTATATAAAACATAATATATATTTGTGGTGCTGTAACTGGTCATCCAGTTCACTGAAATTAGTTTTGCCAGATCCAACAGTTTTAGATTGAGTTTTGCATGTCAAGGCATAAAACTTTTTTTTTTTTTTTAAGTTTTAACCTGTTTTACTTTCATTAATTCTGAAATCTAACGGTATGTACACTACTTTCCCAATTTTTTTTAAATAAATTAATATTTTGATTCGGCAAAGATGCATTTTGTTGGTCAATAGAGACAGCAAAGACATTTATAATGATACGAAAGATTTCCATTTCTAATAAATGCTGTTCTTTTGAACTTTCTGTTCAGCTGCGAATCCTGAAAAATAAAAACTATCACTATTTCTAACTGTTTTCAACATTGATAATCAGAAATGTTTCTTGAGCATGAGAATGATTTCTGAAGATCATGTGACACTGAAGACTGGAGTAATGATGCTGAAAATACAGAGAAATAAATTACAATTTTAACAGATATTCAAATAGAAAACATCTATTTGAAATTGTAATAATATTTCACAATTTTTGATGTATTTTTGATCAAACAAATGCACCTCACAGAAGAGACTTTTAAAACAATAAAAGTCTAATCGACCCAAACGCGTGAACACTAATCTATCTGTATCTAAATAAATGCAGATTTGAGGAAGACAGTAAGGAAAGTCTGACGTCTCCTTCCTAGTGTTTGTTTCCCACCTGTGCGTCCTGGGAGAGGTTGTCATCAGGTTCTGTGCAGTCGGAGTTGGCGTCTTTTGTGGGAGCCGTCGGGCTGCTTTTCCCACGGATGCCCACAGAAGCATCGGTGGACAGAGAGCCGTCGCCCTCCTTCATCCCGTCGGGTGTGAAGACCACAGACATGATCCCTCAAAGCACACACCTCACAAACCCTGAACCACAGACGAACACATCACAAGCGCGTGGGGAGGAGAAGATGCAGAATAGATCTTTTGGTCATCAGTATATGTTCAATCAGTCTTTACCTGACACACCTGGGCTGTAGTGTGATGGTGTGTGTTCCTCTGCGTGTGTGTGTGTGTGTGTGTGTGTGTGTGTGTTCCTATGGTTGAGATGAGGGCGAGGGAGACGTCATGGTGAACTAGCGTCTTCTCAGTTTCCCTGCGTCCACACAACCGTCACAGCTCCACCTGCTGGAGAGAAACACTGCTTAGAGGAGACGGAAAGCACAATATAAACAGATTAACTCAAGATACACATGTTTAATTGTGAATACGGCAGCAGACGCTATGAATATCTCTAGGGCTGAATGCACCTGCGTGTGTACTGAAGAATGTGCAGTATATACCGCCTACTAGGTTAAAAAAAGTAGTATGCAATATTAAACACAGTTTATATATAAAATACAATAAAAAATTTAATTACACCAGGCACAGACAGAATGATGTATATGCAGATATTATACAAAGTTATGGGAAATTTACTGAACAGAAACAGTGTGTATGTAAGGGATAATCAACAGCTAGCTGTGCATTAAATGATGTTAAATGCACAACGTGGAGGCAAAGAACTGCCAGATGCAAAGTACATTTAAAATCCTTTAATGCACGGCTAGCCAAAATATTTGTGTGTGTGTGCGTGCGCAAGTCATGTGTGTTGGTTAGTGTGCATAAATTAAAGCAGCGCATTATTATGGAACGGTGATTAAACTGACCTGGAACTAGCTGTGCATTAAACTGTTTTACTGCATACCTGCCAGCCAATCAGAATCCAGTATTCAGACAGACCATGGAATAAAAGCACTTTAATGAATATGATTTGAGTGCAATTGATGCAAGAAAAAAAAAAAAGAACTTGTACAAAAAAAATTTAGATTCATTGTTTCTTTGTATAAATGTCAGTCTGACCAAATACTGAGTGAAGGACGACGAGATCAAAGATGCCATCGTTTCTTGTTCATTCATCATACTTGAAATAGAAGATTGCCTCCTGCATTGCATTGTGGGATACAGTGCATCTACATTTGGCTGAATGTAGGTCATGCAAGCTTTCTGAAAGCAGAGCGTTCACACACTGCACACTTCACACACACACACTCAGGATGTGATTTTTACATCATAAAGACAGGAATGCCTGAAGTGTGGCATTTGAGCATTTGTCCATAAACACATCAGACCTGTAGAAACCAGGAAATGTTTTTAAAAGCCCACAAGTAGAAGCGCATAATGCAGCAGCGACGTGACTGAAGCGAGAGAGCGGAGGAAACTCCAGCGCTGACGTCATACTGCAGAGAGACTGAAGCAGACGGGTGGAGAGAGAGAGATGGGATTCCCGACTGCAGAAACCACGTCACCAGCAGCACATGACACCACCGACCAATCACACACACACACACACACACGGGCACGGGCGCTGCAGCCATCCTTAAGAATCAACTGAAGCAGATGAAGAAGATGAAGAGCTCTAAATGAGTGAATGGATAAATCTCTCTCTCTCCTTCTGTTGCCAAGGAGACACAGACGTCAGTTTCAGCTGCTTGTGTTCAAGAGAGAGTTAAACATGAATCAGAGGCAAACACTAATGACTGTAGGTGTAAAGTGGAGTGCATCGCTCAGCCGGACCACCTTAATGGTGCTGGATAAAAATAAACCAATATCTGTCATGCACTGGCACATTATACAACACACCAGAGCAGCTGTGCACACATGTGCTACACACACACACACACACACACACACACAGTGACCCACTTAAGACTGCTTTGATGACAACACACTCAAATGTGTCAAATTACCTCAATGTGTGCATTCACCGCGGTACAAGCAAATAGAGCACATATGCAAGAAAATAGTACAAAAAATATCATCTTTGTTCGGAGTAGAAAAGCATAGAATATAGTCATAAATAGCTCAAATAAATAAGGCATGTTTTACATACTATTTACAATGCGAACACACACACAAAAAATATTTTTCATTTATTCAGACCTAATTCAAATACAAAATTAACTTTCTGCCAAAGATGGATAAGAAAATTTACATTATGAAGAAATTAATACATAAAATACATGCATAAAAATATTAAATAAACCAATATTCATGTATTTATTTATTTATCATCTGCAAGGCAGTCTCAGTCTCTCAAAGAAACAGCATCTAACTAAATGTGAAAATGCATCATGATTTTGTTCTTAATATATTTTATAAGGGTTTTAGTTGCTTAATGCAAGCCATTTAAAAAACTAAGGAAGGAGAAAAAAGAATGAATATGAAAGCCAGATGAAAACACCATTTATAAATCAAGCTAAAAAACAGAAAAAACTCAGAATGTTTTAATACACATCTTAAAGTGTCAAAATGCATCTTTGACGTGTGAATGCAATGAATGAAAAAGATGTGCAAAATAATATCAATGGACACATAATTGAATTTTATTTTACTTTGTTGGCTCTTTGACGAATTGCTTTTGTTCTGCTTTGGATAAAATTGCCTGTTAAATACACAAATTAAAATTTAAATGAAATGTTTCAACAAGACTCACTTAAAACAAACTGATTGCACACAAGAAGAAAGAAAAAGTGTTAGAAAGAGAGCGATGGACTTCTTGTGACACTGTGCTGTGGTTTTAGAACACTGCCTGTGTGTGTGTGTGTGTGTGTGTGTGTGTGTGTGTGTGTGTGCGCTCATTGATGTCAGATCGCTGTAACACACTGAACTGCAGGGAAAATGCGTCACCGAAAGGGTTCCCTGCTTTAACAGATCGAGAGGCGAGCGACAGAGCAGACTGAAGGACGGAGTGAGTGAGGAAACCAATAATGAACGAAGGGAAGGAAGCATGGAGTGAAAGAACAGCAGAGGAGGGAGAGATGAGTCAGAGTCGGTCCCACAGGAGAGAGTGGGCTGCGAGGAGGAGGATGACGTCACATGACCTGACGATACCAGAGCGAACGAGCACTACAACATACAGCGAGAGAGAGAGAGAGAGAGAGAGAGAGAGAGAGAGAGAGAGAGAGAGAGAGAGAGAGAGATGTGGGTCTGCAGGGGGTCCCGTCTCCAGATCATAATCTCAATCAATATCACTACACACAGGTTCTGCACAAGAACCTGCTGGTTTGTTTGAGTTCCCAAAAAATGCACTTAAAGAAGTGTGCATTCCAGTAATCTGACGCAAATATATTTTTATTTTTTACATGATGTAAATTTATAGCAGTACATATGGTGTTATTGTACCTTTAAATTTAACTAAAAGAGATGCCAGCAGCCATTGACTTCCAGAGGAGGTTTTCTATACTATGGAAGTCAATGGCTACCGCTGACTATTTGGTCAACGATGACAGAATCTTCATTTTTGGGTGAACTATCCAACACTGCAACACTGATCTTAAGATGCACTTTAAACCCTTTTAAACTTGAGAAAATAAAGGAAAAAAGCTTTTCTGCAATGTCATGTCACTGCTCAAATGTTCTTTGTTTTTGTTATTATTATGTTCATGTATTATTTTTGTGTGTTCACTTGTATTGTTATTTTTATTATATCTCACAGATTCTAAACGGTTATATAATGTTCTTTATTTTATCTCTTTATTAGCTTTGTCAGTATTTGAAAAAAAAATAATTTCAATTTAATTTGGAAATGCCATCATGCATTTTTCTTTTGCCATTAGAGCAAACGGAATTTTGATATTTGATATAGAACTCACAACTGTATAAGTTTACCCATTTATGACAACTACTTCTTTGAAACCCAAAAACATGAAAATGTGAGTCTGTAAGCATTTATCAATTATATATATATATATATATATATTTTTTTTTTTTTTTTTTGAAGCAGCATTTCTGGTCACCCAAACAACCTTTCAGTGAATAGTTATTAAAAGAACCATTTTAATAATCTAAAGAACCTTATTTTTTTACACAATAAAGAATATTTATTTTTAAAATGAAATAAGCACAGAACAACAGAAATGAAATGCACACTTACTGTGCAGGTAATGCAACAATCTCAAAACTGCATTGTTGCATGCTTTTAAACACTAGTGCCGGAGGAACATATAGGAACATATCATAATGCTTTTTCTGCCCAACTTTCCTCTACAAAACTAACATCTAAGCATTTATTCAAAACCCAAACTGAGACAAAAAGTCACAAATTCAATCAAATGCACTGAATCTTGTTACTGCTGATGTCCAGATACATCTGCATCGTGTGCCCTTGGGAATGCTACAGTACGTTACACAATCAGACGAAACTCTGATCAATAAGAAAACGAACTGGGATCCAGAAATAACACAAACAGCGCTCTGCTGGACCAGCATGCATCAGTGGAGAGCCGAGGCTGTGTGGGAGACACATCGTTCAGCCCATCTTTTATTCTCTAAATATAAGTGTGTCAGGTTCAGATCTGGGCCTGTTTTGGCTCCCTTTACAAGCCTTATGCAATCCTCACTTGAGACGGAGAGAAAATTCTCAATGATGAAACTGACGCCCCATTGGACGAGGCCTCCTCCAATAGCACGAGGAGCTCCATGGCAACAGGCTCTGTCACCAAGAGAGAATAGATCTCCCTCCGCCCTATGAGGTGCACATCTGCCCCGTACCCCAATCACACACACACACGTCTGTGAATCACCCAAGTTACCCAAATGTGTGTGTTTGGAGGGCAGAACAAACACTTCTCCTCGTCACGCCCATCTCTCTCTCTCTCCATTCATTCTGTCTTAGTCGCTCGCTCGTGGAGATGAACACACCAATCATGTCTCTTTATTCCTTCTAGACTGACACAGGTAGTAGGCGACATGACATAGCCAATAATTTTATGTACTGGTGCAAGCAGAAACACAATCAAGATTTCTGATGCCAGAACGCTGGTTTGCCATCGTCAGCTAAATCTCAGTTAATTAACCACTAATAAACAACATCACTAATCAGCGCTTTTGTGTTTACATCATGATCGTACTTCTTAAAGACTAAAGGCTCGTTCACATCAAGAGCAATGATACTGCAACTTTTGCACATTTCCAAAACAATAGACAGCCAATCAGAATCCATCAGCTCAAGCATTTAAAGCGGCGGACGACAAAACTGCAGCATGATAAAAAAACGTTATTGTGTGTTAGGACGATAATTTAGTTATTATAGTTAACCTTATCGTTATTGGTGTGATTGGGTCTTAACTCTGGTAGAGTAAATGAAACATGACTACATTTAGAGATAATTGCTATAATATAATAGGTTTTAAATTTTTTGTGGTTTTGGCTGAATCCAGGGTCATTATAGTTAACTATGACAAAAAAAATAAAAACATTTTTTTAGATGATTCAACAATGCATAATTATAATAAATGGGTAAATTTAAACTTTTTAGAAAAAGTAAACATTCATATATGATTTCTTAAATTAAATGATATTCTAAATATCCAACTCAAAGTGCCATTAGGTAATGAGTGAGTCACTGAATCATTCACTCAACCGATTCATTCAAACGCCTCATTCATTCAGAAACGAAGCAAGTGGCTGTCTTTATGAATGATTCACTGAATCAATGACTCACTTGATTCGTTCAGATCCGTGGTTTCATTCAGTAATGACTCACCTCAGAGACACTCGACAGTTCTAATGCTTCTTTTGCGAAATAATGCATTTCAATTTTGAATTGCATGAAATGAATGCATTAAATCCTATATGTAATGCATGGCAGACTGAGTCTGTTTCAGTGATGTAGCGGTGCCCTCGGTGACGTGTTTAGCACCATCTGCTCAGGTACCACTGGATCCCACTCTTACACTCCAGCTCTCTCGCTATGGAAAAACACGTCTATTTTCATCCATCCTCCTGCTGCTTCAGCCGAGAGAGAGAGACAGCAGCAAGACCTTCAAACAACCGTTTTACACAGAGATTCATGTGCCAGACTCAAACCAGCACTAATCTGACCGCATGAGTGTCCAGACAACACTTCGCTGCTGACCACTAGAGCTTGTGCTGATACGATCGCCTTTAACACCACTCTTTTCCTCACAAAGACTGAAGATTTTTAACTAGGACATGGCAAAACATTGAATATTCTTAATTCTATATAACAAGAGGATCATAAGTATGAAAATACTAGGACGTTCAAATAGTGCCTCTGATTTAAATAATACTGGAAATAGATTTTATATATGACAGATATACTTTTATTATTAAAATAATATATTATTTATGTAATTATTATTTAATTTAGTAATAGAAAATATTTCGAATTTAAATAAATGCTGTTTTTTATATAAATGTATTCAAAGAAATTTATAATACATATTTTTTATGATTCAGTGTTTTTTATTTAATAAAATATCGTTACTATAATTATTACTAACATTATTACTAACATTATTATTATATTAAAACTAATTTATATATAAAAACATAGTCAAATTAAGTAAGCCTAACATAAAAGCACAGATTTTTTTTTTTTATTAGAAAAATCGATTACATTTTCCCCAAGCTGTGTAGACCTACAATAGAATTAACTTAACATTCAGAACTATCTGTCGTTCTGCAACAGATCTGACGGTTTAGAGCCAATGAGGATGTGAGGTGTCAAGCCAAAAACTCAACCAAACCTGCTACACACCAGCAATGATCCTAAACTACAATACGAGTTTACTTAATGCTCATCTCATCTTCTAGATCAATTTATGATTTTGAACAGCATTCTAGATCTAGTATTCACACTCTCTGGATTCCAACACCTTCTCCAGTGAATCAGACTCGTTCAGCAGATCGGTCATTTATCGTAATGACTGCTATAAATGGACTAGATTGTGTAAATGTGACTCCAGACTGCTCTATTGAGCTAATTGAGACACGCTCATTTCTGTCACAGCTCGATAACAAGATAACAAAAGGCTAAATATTTGTTTTCGGGGAACATGTTGACTCGGCGATCGGACAGCTTGCGCGTCGTTGTCAGAAGGTGCGTGAGTCATGAGCAATATGTCGAGCGACTCGGTTCTTCACGATCTGTCAGCTGTTCTGCGCGTCACTCAAAACATCATCTCCTCATTAATATTCATGAGGACAGAGACACACGGCTTTCACACATTTAGGAGAATCTGCAGGATGTTCAGAGAAGTGAAAACACGGCAAAATATGAACTCCGTGAACGTCAGGTGAATAACTATACAGTGTGCAATTTACTAGACATAAAACTAACTAGCTGTTCAGGCAACTTACCAACTAGTCAACAAATGTATGCAATTAATTTGTAATAATACTTAGTGCTAGAGAGGCACAAGGAAATATATGAGGGGAAAACACATGAAAAAATGCTAATAGATTTTTTTTGTATTACAATTTGGGGAAAAATACATTTTTTAAAAAATCCTAATATTTGTATATTTTTTTGCAATTTATCTGTTAAAATTTTTTCAAATGCAATGTTGAACAAAGCTCCAAATTTGTGGCGCTTTATTAGTCAAAATGACTAATAATAATAAAAAAAGACATTTGAAATGAAATAATACTATTGTAATATTTTACTGTACTATTTTAAAAGAATAATGAAAAAAAACTATAAAAAAATAATATTAAATAATACTATTGTGATAATCTAAATTAAAATAAGAGTATATAGGATTCATTTTATTATAAGTTTATTTAACAGTACAACTGAAAAATTGCACAAAAAAGATTAATATAAATAAAAAGATTAAACAATACTATTGTGATTTCACTGTAAAATAAAATGTAATAAAAATGTTATAATTTTATTTTACAACACAACTAAAAAACAATAATATTAATAATAAAAATAATAAATATTAAAATATTAATGAATACTATTGTGATATTTTACTGTTAAAAGAAAACAAATTAAAATTATTATTATTATATTATTTTACAGTACAACTAAAAAACTACAATACTAATATTTTTCTGTTTATCAAGGCCAGCGAAACGAGACAGAATCATGAGCTGTATGAGTTTAAATAAACACAGTGCCACATAAAACATGCTCTGTGTTTATATTTAATAAACTTCTCAGCCTTTGTGAACTGATAAATCACGGGTTTTTTTGTTGCACAACCTGATTTAATGCTTGAGGTTTTCACATCACTAAACAAACACCAATTATAACATTCACATTAGGGCTGAAACGATTCCTCGAGTAACTCGATTACAAAAAATGATCGAGGCAAATTCCTCTGCCTCGAAGCCTCTTTTAATTTATTTTAAATCTCACGTCAGGTTCTTTGGCAGTGATTTTCTTTAATGTGACACAACACGTTTACGTCACCCACAAAGCGGAAGGAGACAAGCACTGCGTCCGAATTCGCATACTGCAAGGAGTCAGCAGTGTTTTGATTTGAGGCGTGGGCAAACGTAAAGAGAACGTCGTGGTGTGTGTCCATTGCAAGATAGAGCTGGCCCCAACTAGGGCCCTATGATTTCCGCGATGCAGAAAACGCGGAGGGAATCGCAGAATCCAGTCATAAAAACGGAATTTACAGTTAAACGCGGAATGGCACAGAGTTTGCCAAATTTTGAATGAATTAATCAAAAATAGGTCATTGCACTTAAATCAAATCACGATAGGGACTAATATCTGTAAATATTAAACCGGAACAGACTATTTAAATATGAATCCTGCATGTTCTGCGTGTCTCTGTTAATCAATGGAGCAGAAGCGCGTCTTCCTTTATCACACACACTGAAGCGTGCGTGATGCTCCGGTGATTTCAGCGTCTGCTGTCTCACTAAATAAGACGTGAACACATGAACAACATCTCCAGAACTGCTCTGACAGTCACTTCATGAGCATTTGACCGTTTGATTTGAGTAAAACTAGCGTCACATCACATACACAGAGCTGTAAAGGTACGTCAACCCGTCAAAATAAAAGTCTGGTTAAAGACTATTGTTCAGCAGAATGTACATAGAAAAATTGTTTTTTTTAAGTTTTAATCACACAACATTTCTTCCATGTTTTATTTTTAATAGTTAATCCCCTTTGTTTACCAAAAAGTTACGTTAATTTTCAATAATTAAAAGATAAATTAAATTAATGTTTTATGTGTTTAATGTGCATCTCAGAAAATGCTTTGTTTAAAACCCCAACTGAATGGCACTTAAATGCACTTAATTCATCTGTCAACTTTCTGGTCATTGTTCACAGTACAAGTACAGACTGAGAAGCAATGGGTAATAATTAAATGTTTATTTTTGATGTATGCATTGCATTCTATGCATTTAAAAAATAAAAATAAAATAAAAATTCTAAAAAAGGAAACTTAGTTCATTTTAAGAGGCCTGTGACGGTCACGGAGGGACCGCACGTTCAACATGGACGTTAATACACACAAACACACACCGAGACTGTTTGGTGATACAAGAGTTTATTGTAATTATTGATCAGAGAGTGCCCCTGAAACCCCCCACGCTCAATTAATACATGGTAGATTCCCACCCTAAGTGGAACCAATAATTCCTGCCATTGTTTCTTACCAGGACTCTAAAAATCATGGGACAAACGCTACACGGGAACAATACACATAGTTTACAGGTATTTCATTCACTCTCTGATCAATAATTACAATAAACTCTTGTATCACCAAACAAGATACAAGTGTGTTTGTGCGTATGTGTGCGTATAAACGTCCACGTGGAACGTAAAAAAACAAAACCCAGGAGTCTTATTTTATCTTGCATAATTTATATTGCACTTTAATTAAGCAAAAACACATTTTATCCGATTACTTGATTAATCGATGGAATTTCTGGTAGAATACTCGATAACTAAAATATTCAATAGCTACAGCCCTAATTCACATATACATGTATTATATAAACCATTTAATCAGAAGCTGTATGACTATGCAAAAAATAAAAATCATCTAAGTATCAATGAGCAAACCAGATTAATCATCAAATAACCGCTTTGTACATGTTGAAAAATGAAATAATCACATGAGCGTTACAGGATGAGGAGGGAAAATATGGCGAAGTAAGAGCGCTGCGTGTTATTTATAGATGCAGATACTTTATTCAGGAGAGCATCTTTGTGCCGTCTCCATTTCTCTGGCTTTATTGGAATCTCTGCTGAGGATTCGCTCGCTCTTTGTTTCTCTCTCGATGACACTCTGATCTGGCACACGGCGTCCAAAAATAACCCGTGTGTTTGTGTGAGGCTTAGGTGGAGAAGCACACGCGTGGAGCCGTTCTGCAGGAGAACACACATCACTCTGTGTGTGTGTGTGTGTGTGATAGTGTGACAGTGAGTATGTGCAAGTGTGTAAAAGTGTGTGAGAGAGTGTGTGTGCGAGAGTGTGCGAGTGTGTGACAGTGAGACAATGTGAGTGTGAGTTTGAGTAGGTGCGAGTTTGAGAGTGTGTGCGCGTATGTGTGTGTGTGTGTGTGTGTGTGTGTGTGAGAGAGAGTGTGTGACAGTGAGACAGAGTGAGTATGTGAGTGTGTGCGAGTGTGTGAGTGTGTGACGGTGTGAGTGTGAGTATGTGCGAGTGTGTGTGTGTGTGTGTGTGTGTGTGTGTGTGTGTGTGAGTGTGTGACAGTGAGACAGAGTGAGTATGTGAGAGTGTGTGCGAGTGTGTGTGTGTGTGTGTGAGTATGTGCGAGTGTGAGTATGTGCGAGTGTGTGTGTGTGTGTGTGAGTGTGTGTGTGTGACAGTGAGACGGTGTGAGCGTGAGTATGTGCGAGTGTGTGAGAGAGAGTGTGTGTGTCTGTGTGTGTGTGTGACAGTGTGAGTGTGAGTATGTGCGAGTGTGTGAGTGTCTGTGTGCGAGAGTGTGTGAGTGTGCAACTGTGTGTGAGTGTGAGTATGTGCAAGTGTGCGAGAGTGTCTGAGTGTGTGTGAGAGTGTGACAGTGAGACAGTGTGAGTGTGTGTGCGAGTGTGCGAAAGTGTGTGTGTGTTTTAGGTCATAGCCGGGCCGGTGTCCGACTACTTATCAAATTTACCGAGCCGAGTGTTCTCTGTGTGATGGTCAGTCTGTGTGAATTAAATGATTTAAACGTATTTCAAATTATGCTGCACTTTATGTATTTGCCCACTGTCATATTCATGTCATTATCTCTGTGTGCAAAATGAGCTTTATTTTAAAAATATGATTCCCTAATGGTCACAAACTTCCCAGAATACTGAGTGCCCTGTTGGTTACAGTGTTTACCTACTTTTTAATATATATTTATTAAATATTTATTTGTAAAAAAAAATATACCTTTTTCATCTAAAGTGTTTATTTTACACATTTATTTTTGATTCCATCAAATTTCTTAAAAATTGTATAATTTTTTTTTTATTATATTGGCTTTATATCAGCCCCCCCCTACAACGCATCGGCATCTGCAGTAAAAAAAACTAATATTGAATATGCAGTCATTTTTTCCTCATACAGGTAAGAGTTATTCATCATTCATAACTGCAAAGGGTCTACTTTTATAAGTGTGCACTCTCAATATTCACAAAACATTGTGCTTTTATAAAATAAAGAAAACAAACATGATGCGCTTTCTGCCATCTCGTCTTTAACAGGAGATCAAAAATGAACTGAAACTCAACTAATACATGCCTCAAAAGACATGAGAAATATATCTATAGAAAGCTTTAAATTACTAAACGAAATAAAACTAATCAAAAACAAAAACTCTTTCATTATAATCATAATCTGTAAAGATGCACTTCTCTCTAAAGGTGCATCTAATGAAGAGGTGGAGGGTCAGGATCGGCAACTTCATCCTTGCATACGACTCTAAAAACTAAAAAATAAGGAGAAACCTAAAACAGGCCCGAGGCCCGGTCCACGTCAGAACTATGTAGTGAAAATTGGCCCGAGGGGCGTAAAAAAGTCAGGGCTCGGGCTAAAATGCAGGGCTCTACAAATTATAATTGTGTCAAACAACCCCAGATCCAAGACACTGAAAACACTAGAATAGGAGCTGTGTGCGTGTAAACAAATATCGTGCAACTAGGGCTGGGCGATATATCGAATATTAGCGATAATATCTGAATAATTTTGACGACGATGTACAATTTGAATATATCGGGAATATCGAATATTTCAAATTCAAGCATACTTTCCCAAAAGAACGCGCCGAATGTCCAAAAAAGGAACCTGTAACTGCCGACTGCTCTACGCCCCTCTACTATGAGAGCTTTAATGATAGCGGTTGCCAGATAACAAGAGTTTAAATCTCCCAATCAGAGCTCCACTGTTACAAGGATACATTTTCTGCCCGGTGTTTGCTTATTTTAAGCAATCTGGCAACCATGCGCACGTGCTCACTCCTCATTGCGGAAGAGCCGCCGCCGATAATCTGAAAACACTAACAAGCTGGAATTGAGCGATCTAATGAAAGCGTCGTTCAGCCGGTCTGTGTTCTGTCATGAGATCTCAACTGTATTGTTTGCGTTTGTGATCGCAAAATAAATGCACTTACTCGACCGCTGATGTTTGAATAGAGAAACATAGGCTATAGCCATTTGGAATTGCTATTGGGGAATTTCACTGATATGTTTACCAGTTTCCATAATATAGACCGAGAGAATGCAAAAGTCTAAGAAATAGCTATGTGCTTCAGCAAATAGCTCCCCGTCTAAGAGGGTTTTTAGTGTCAGTAGGAACATAGTTTCATGCCACAGAGCTTCTCTTAAAACCACAGACAGTTGACAGACTTGTGTTCTTCGCTTAAAAACTTGTTAAAAAAAAAAAAAATAAAATACTTATCCCAGTTGCATAGTTTAAATTGTGAATTGCATGCACTAAAAAGAAGAATGCACTTTCTGTAACTGTTACTTAATTTGCACTGCTTCAGTTACATATAGGCCTGCATGTGTTCATTTAATAAAAAGCAGTAAGTGATCTCTTGGTCTAGATTTTTTAACTGCTTAAATTAGCTGTTTAATCTAAATAGTTTTTTTTTTTTATGGGCAAAAGAAAATCATGTTTTATTTTTTATTATTTAAATGCAAATGCAAACATATCGAGATATATATCGAATATCGTAAAAATTTTGACAATATCGAGATATCTTTTTTTTTTGGATATCGCCCAGCCCTAAGTGCAACGCTACACTAAGAAACAATAATATTTAATTCAATCATAGCCTTTGCGATTTAATAATCACATTAATGCATACCACTATTGTTTCATTTTGCTTTATCGTGCTTAATGATATTTTGTCAATTTCCTACTATACATATCAAAACGTCATTTTTGATTAGTAATATGCATTGCTAAGAACTTAATTTGGACAACTTTAATGATGAATTGCTCAATTTAGAATTTTTTTTTGCTCCCTCAGATTCCAGATTTTCAAATAGTTGCATCTCAGTCAAGTATTGTCCTCCGAACAAACCACACATCAATGGAGAGATGATTTATTCAGCTTTCAGATGATGTAGAAATCTCAATTTCGAGGAATGGACCCTTATGACTGATGGTTTTGTGCTCCAGGGTCACATATGATACGATAGCTAAAACATCTAGATATTAAATGACACATTTCTGAAGAAAGTTCCCCTGCTATGCGTCCTCTTGATGTCCTGCGTGTTCTGATCTCCTCCACTCTGACATGAATGACGCCTCGCTCATGTAGCGATCCGCCCCCAGCGCGCGGGACGAGGACGCAAGGACACGGTGGAAGGGAATTCCTCATTACCTCAGCAGACACTCAGCGCCTCTCTCTCTCTCTCTCTATATGCGAGTGAGTATAGGAGAATCACTCGCGATAGAGATCGCACACGCATGAGCAGCTGACCCACACCGAAGCCTGTTGTTCATGCGGCTAACAGCAACATGCATGTAAAGTATAGCATGAAATGCATCCTTGTATCATCCAGGTGAATCGATTGCATAACATTCACCTCCATCAGCTTCATCTGACGTCAGTGAATGATGTCAAAACCCACAAAGCTGCGGTTGTGTGTCACTTCTGAATGCAGACACATAGACATGCCAATGCATTTTAAAACAGCCTTACACAAACAAAGCGCATCTCTTCTAAACTCTCAGACCCATTTTCTCCCATCTCGTACAGAGTCACACAGCTTCTGACTACATATCCCATAATGCACCTGAGGGTTTAGTCATAAGTACAACGCTTTCAGTGTGAATTTAAGATCACTGTGAAAATGAGATGAATTCAAGATGCAACAGTTTTCACAAGCGTGCACACGCGTGCTCATGCACCACACACACGGCTTACTGTATCTGCTGGTTTATCGCTGATCTCCGCGCATCCTTCACTGCTTGCAGCTCTGAGGCAGCGCCGAGCGCATTTCAGTCCACGCTAACAGAGAACAGACTGATCTTCACCTCTCCGCTTGGTTTCCTCCCTCGCCTCGTTTCTGACGCCCCCTGCTTTTTCTGAATGAAGCACAGTTGCTCTCTCACTCCGAGCGAGAGAGCATGCGCTCATTTACTCATCCTCCCTCCAATCTCCGTCACTCATTCGCTCTCAGACTGACTGCATTGATGAGAAACTCAACGCTTATGAAAACGTCGTGCTAAAGACAAAAGCACACAAACTGATGGGACTCTTTCAGATTATAGGTTAAAATAATATATTTGCATTAGACAAAATATGTTCTGGCTGCAAAACTAGTTCCTGTTGTGTTAAAATGTTAACTATAAAATGCACAAATAATCCATGTCTCTCTTAATTAACACGAACAGTAATGAAATATTGCAAACTGTACTAACAGTAGAATTAAAAATCTTCCAAGGATCCCCATGAGAAGCTCGATTTAGAGTAACTAAAAACTAATTCTGAATAAATATTTTTGGTTTATGGCCAAAATCTTGTGTTCTTTGGTGTTTTGCCAAATGATGAAATATAAATGAAAAAAAAAACTTTCTATGACAATTACAGTAGTATTACACATGTCAGCTGCTACACACAGGAGAAAATATGCATAATATATTAAAATACAAATGAATAAATGAGCAAAAATACGCACTAAAGTTGCTGTACATAAACCAGTGTATTCTGATATTCTGAAATAGATTTAAAAATATATATATATTTTCTGTTTTCATTTTAATTTTAGTTTAAGTTGTAATAATAAAATTACATTTTTAATAAATGTAATACAGATTTTGTTTTTAAATTGTTAAACTAAATAAAAATGAGAAATTTTGCTTTGGCAACTAGCTGAAAAAAATATATATTTTTTTACACTATTTCAGTTAATTTATAACTTAATGATTTTAACCTATAATTGATATTAACCCTGATGTAAATGCAAACACTAACCAGGCTCAATTTCACGTTGTTGCACGAAAAAAAAAAAACTGAAGGAAACTCAATCGCACACTTGAGTGCTGAGGTTTGTTAACAAGAACATGTGTTAAGCATGTACAACAGAAGCATGCACACGCAATGCACTGGTTTGCATACATTTGGATTCCAGTCTAAAACTTCTGGACGAAACAGAAAGACCAGGAACAGGAGAACAAGACCTGAACTATTCACATAGCTACACTACAGCCAACTGCAGACCTACTGATGTTAAAGAAAGAGCACTTATGTCTTCATTTATTAATGAGCCCAACACCTTCTGACAGTGTGCTGAGAGCCGTGTTTGGTCACCTCCTGACGTCCATGTGAAATCTGTGTAGTAAAGGAAGGACTGTGACAGAAGGTCAGAGAATCCCGGTCAGAGTAGCTCTTTATCGCAGATCAATAGAAACCGGAGAGGTGTGTTTGTGCTGTCAGTTTCTGTTGCTTTTACTGTCTGTCTCCAGCAACAGGACAGACACTCGTCTCGTCCTGTCATCATTTACTCATCCACACGTCACTACAAACCCACTTGAAAACAGCAAAGGCAACGAATCATATGAATTATGAGCGGAGGATTGGACGTCGGAGTTAGAAGAAATCTCTAACATTAATTCTGATCATAGCTTGTCTTGAAAAACGAAGACAGTTTGATGGTCATCATAGGATAAGTCACATTGCAAGGGTTAAAGGAATCTTTTGGGGTTTTCAAAATTTGTCTCAGACAACCAAATTGTGGACAAAATCATTTCATGGACAAACATGAAAGTTTTTGTATTTTAGTTCCTCACACACAACAAATCCTTTAAACTTAACCGTATTCAGAACAAGAATTAATCATTTAAAACGTATAACAAACTAATAACAGTGGCATTCATTAGAAACAACACTTGTTATAAATGACAAACCTAGTAAACGAATTTAAAGTGAAAACTATTTCTATAGAGATAGAAATAAACGTGCGCTCATATAATGCACTCATTCAACACGAATACAAACACACTAAAAACATGATGCAGATGATTTACCATTTTCACTCAAGAAGTACTGGTAAACGTCACAATGAATTACAAAAAAAATGGTAATAACATGCAATTTTGTAGAAAGACTGAAATATGTTATCTCGGAGTAACTGCATTACATATATTATAAAGCGAATACATTGCATGTTTTTTACATTTCTAAAAAACTAAAAAATTCTAAAAATATGGCACCTTAAATTTATCATCTGTTGTGGTTTGCAACTAACTGAAAACTTAACTTTATTTCAATGCCTAGTTTTTGAAAGCATGTAGTTTTGCAAACACAAAACTGTCTGTCCTTTCAGCATGTCTGTCCCTTCTCAAGGCAGATAGCTGACGGTTATCCTCCGTAAGAGCAGCGATTCTCAATGCCATCCAGCAACCATTAATAAATCACAAGCAGAAATCCACAGGGAAGCGGCGGGGAGGTGGTCGTGCCGAAAACACAGAGGGGGGATACACAAAATGAGGACAGGAACCACAGAACAAGATGAGAAGAAAAAGTGGGAATTAGAGGGAGAAAGGCGTGAGAGAGGAAGAAGGAGAATCTAAAGCATCATGAGACGAGCGAGCGAGAGGAAGGAGGCACAGCACATGCTCCATGCTCCAGCAGGCGGATAAAAATAGCTCTTCAAATCTCCCAAGAAAAAAAAAAAAAAACACAGCGCTGCTGCAAACCCAGCACAAGATGATCGGAAACCACACACACACACAGTAACACAAGCACAATCACTCAGGATCCGGAGCAAACGGCACGGTCAGGTTCACAAACGGCTCCTTATTAATATTACAGCAGCCCTCCCAGCTAAATATGAGCGAACACCCGCCATCTCATATGTGGGAGGACTGCGCCTTCAAAGCGCATTACAGTCCGCAGCACAGATGCATGCTAACGTGTTTGAATTAAAGCACAACTTTAGAAACACACCTCGAGATCCGGCCTGATTATTGAAAGATGAAACCCATGAGGCCCGTTTCATCAATCAGATTTCACATGCATGTGCATATAACTACTAATCTACCAAGACGTGATTATTTTCCAGTCAACAAGCAAACTGTAAATGTGTTAACGCCAAAGTACAGATGCAGCAGAGATGTGCATTTCAATAACACTGCTAAACATGCTTTTGCCAACAACAATTCATTTTCCAGAACATCCCAGACAGAGAATGCAGACTTTACTACATGATCTCGAGGAATAAATCCTCAGAACAGATTGAAATGTGTTGATTGCTCTTCATTTGTACCGAAATAATTCACATTTATTTCTGTAGTGCTTTAGATACAGATACAGGCTTTGAAATAATAAACAGGAGAATGATATTGCAAAATTAATCAATTACGAAACATTCAATATCAGTGGCAAAGCAGCTTTACGGAAGACAATCGAGTCATTGTTCAGATCAATAGAGTTCAATATTGATTTAGTTCAGTTCAATAACAGTGTTGATGTTGCGAAGTTAGTGTTATTCAGTTCAAATTTCATTCTCATCTGACTGTCAATGCAGCAGAATCGATAATAACAATGAATGTTAACGGTCTTTCATGTCAATCAGGAAAATTAGTGTGATTATACGACTTCTGAAACACATTCTTGCCTAGTTTTGGGGAATGTTATTGAAGCCAAAACTTACAGAAGATATGGTCAACACCAAATATCCATTAGAAGCCTCTCACTCATTGACAAACATTCACCATGCTATCGAAAATAAAATTTGGTCAAATAAACGCCACTTTCACAATGTAAAATACATGCAATATGCATCAAATCGTTATTTATGTGCATGTAATGCATGAATTTGTGGGGAAACATTTGACATTTTTAATGTTTGTTGCATGTCTAATTCAGACACTTTGGTATCCAAATTAATTCTGAGTTTTCCAGGCATAAAAACAATTTAAAAATTGCATCCAGTGTTTTTAGTGCTGTTAGTCATCTTTCTTATCAATAGGCATTGCAACAATACATTTAAACAGAAACACTTCACACAACATTAGAACGAAATAAAATGCTGAATTTAACAGTATTTTCTCATGATCTGTGTTGTGACATTTCAGCACACACACAATAATAATGTGAATTTCATTGATTACTATAAGAATCCAAAAACTATTTGGATGAAACGGTTGAACTCCTGTTAGAAAAGGAGCAGCAGAATTCATCCTCAGCGAACACAAACACTGATAATTAAGTGTTTCTGCACTCCTGAATAATTCAGCAGATTGATTTTCCCATTTCTGCACTTGTTTACTAAAACAACTACCCCTTATCTACTGTATTAGTGACAAAAGGAACAGAGCGTCTCGACTACAACACTTGGATGTCGCCTCTCAGGACAATCTCCGTTTATATGATACTGACGACAATCACAAACACACTCGAGACTCTTCCAGGAGCTTTAAATCAATGCCAATCATTTCTTTATGTCATGCAAAGCCAAACACAAACCTCAAGCCTCAATCGAAGAGACCGATCAGAGGGATATCAGATCTATTCTCTTCTAGAGAAACTCCTTTCATCAAGAACACATGGACACGGATTGAGAGTGATTGACAGCTGAGTGTTGACTAAAGCTCAAAGCACCTTTAAACACAACACACCTGATCTGAGATCATAACCTCTTCTAATATCATAGTGTGTATCTTCAGCTTTTCATGGAGCAAAACCATGTAAATATCACAATGTAGGGTCAGTCTTTCAAGAAACACTGTGCTCTGACAAGCCTGATTACTGAAGCTGTGGGTACAGAAATGTTAAAAAACAGTGTTGTTTTACTCTATTTCTGCTGTGACGGGATCTAAAGCATCTCAAGACTTCTCCAGAAGTCCATCATGAACATTTTGAACCCGCTGAACATGTCTTTCTTCTTTCATGCAAATCCAAACACAGAACTCTTCATGCAGACGTCATGCACAATGAAGAATTTCCTCAAGACCCCGTTTACACTCTTAAAAATAAATGTTCTTTATTAGCATTGGATGCATCCATGAAGAACCTTTCCACTGCACATAAAGATTTTTTTTTACAGTGGGAAAATAATATTAAACCAAGTGCGCACTACAAGACTGAAGATTGCTGCATTGTGCACAATTACAGACTCCTGAATCGTGCTCTTGGTGAAACACAACATTTCAAAGACTTCTCACAGAAAACCAGAGCATCTCGTTACTCAAAACAGCCTTTCATTAGCTTCTGTACAGCTTCAGTTCATTCATTCTGATTCCATTTCTTCAAGCAAACAAAAAACGTGAGCTCTAAAACAAGAGGAAACTGTGCTTGACATCTAGACTGAATACTTCCAAATGTATCCTTGCATAAAGATGCAAAGCTGAGGATCAATTAACATTGAAGGGATAGAGAAAAAAAATTCAACCCACTATCAAAGTAAATACTGACATCTTCATTAATAGGTTTAAATAAGAACTTGACACGCTAAAAAGAAGCCACTGAAAACAGATACTATGGAAGTCAATGGCTACCGTCAACTGTTCGGTTCCCAAGATTCTCCAAAACAACAGAAGAAAGGGTTTGGAACAACTAGAGAAAAGGTAACTGATGACATAGCACCTCTTTAATCTGATGAATTATACTAAAAATGATGTAAAACATGTAAGCACTGTTTCAACTTCCACAAGTTTTCTGTACCTTCTAATTGTAATTTTGATATTTCAGGGTGAGGCCCTGACTCAAAAAAACATGATATTACCAAATGTACCATGGTGCTTCAAAGGTAAAGTGTTACAGTCGTGGTTACATCCAAATCAAAACATGGCATTATCACAGTACTTTATATGATATATGATCATCGGACCTGCTAACCTGGTAAATACTAAAAGCATAGTGACCATTCACAGGGACTTGCATTACACTTTAAGTCAAGCTCAAAATAAGTATTTAGGCCCGTTCACACCAGAAACGATAATGTTCTGTTTATTAGTCTGTCGCTTTAAATGCTCGAGCTCGATGATTCTGATTGGCTGTCAATCAGTGTTGCCAAGTCTGCGGTTTTCGCGCGGATTCGGGTTACTTTAACACCGTTGCGCGGGTTATTTTTCACGTCCGCGAGTTGAAGCGACTTCACGAACGTGATATTTAGTTTCTGGAAGGCGAATTTTAACAGAAACGTGTATTTTACCTCCAGAACACGATTTTTAACCGGGGACCCCCTCTAAACGCTACTGGTCTATTTCTGGGCTTGTTTCGAGAAGCGATTGGACGGGTTTTGTTGTGAAAACCTGGCAACCCTGATGTCAATGTTTCCACACTTCATTTGCCGAAAAAACAACAAACAAACGTTCTAAGAAACGTCCTTTCCACTACAAAACACCACACTCATTAAAATTAAATTATTCTACTTATCGTTCTTGGAGCTTCAAACGAATTAACTCTGTTCTGATGAGCAGGAGTTTTAATAATAAGAGGGAGCTCTATTTAAAACGCGACGAATCGAGTAACGTTAGATCAACCACCGTTCTCCTCATAATCACGAATCAGAGTAACGTTAACAACACTTTGTGTGAAGAATTAACCGTTATCCTTTGACTGGCGACTTTACCAGAGACACACACATCGATACCTGTTCCATTTAAAGCGTTAAACGCGACACTTACCCGTTAATCCCTCACGTTCAGCCAACACGACGAAACAGCGCTGGTCCACGCTGTAGCTCGGCGTTCTGTGACGTTTTTGTAGCGTCTCCGGTGATTTGGAGTCAATATTTACCTCAAAGCACGGGTTAATTAATTAGCCTGTGGCGGCTAAGTGAACGCCAGCTAAGTCGAAATGACAATCGGCCGCCTCACGAGCTCGTGAGCGCATCACCACCGCTCAGGATGGGTTAGGTGAACATGTTTAGAGTCATAACCCTCCGGTAGCCGAGAAACGACAGCCCGCCGCCGCTTAATGCCGTTAAATCGCCACCGAGCACGAGTTCGCGGGGACTGTCAGCAGCGCGCAGTGATCAAACCGGAGCTCGAGTGGGCGGGGCCGTGACGTCAGAGGTAAACCTCACAAAAAGACCCCGACACAAAAACTCGGAGTTTCGCATCTGAGAGCAGCGCGGGTTCTGATCCGCGTTCTTGTGTGTTCAGGAGCAGCGAACGAAGGAACGGGAACGCGCTCAAACAAGAACGCGGTCTCTTTCTGCGCTTTACGTCACTGTTCCATGTGTTTGTGCTTACAGGAAACAGAGGATGGCGCTGTCGGATGAATATGCAAACAAGGGTTTAAAAATAGGCGATTGATTGCATCTGATTATATTTTATGGATATTGTAAAGCCTTGCTGCAATTTATTTTGTAAGAGTTAAACTGTAACAACCAATTATGTATTCAACGTCATCAACATCAATCTCTCTCTCTCTCTCTCTCTCTCTCTCTCTCTCTCTCTCTCTCTATATATATATATATATAAATATGCAAAAATTAAGTACTGATTACTTAAGTAATAAAGTTTATTTGAATTATCACTCAGTAGGTTATTCAACCAACTATTACAATGTCACAAATGCACAAATTCAAGTTATTTCTTATTTACATGTAATGTGTTCCTGTAGCTCAATTGGTAGAGCACTGCGTTATCAAGCGAAAGGTTGGGGGCCCGATTCCCCGGGAACACATGATATGTAAAAATTGATATCCTGAATGCACTGTAAGTCGCTTTGGATAAAAGCGTCTGCTAAATGCATATATTTAATTTTTAATTTAATGCATGCCTTCCCGAACATTTTTGATCTAAACATCTTTCATCTAATATATTTACTTGAAGTAGCCCTGAGACTTAAAATTTTATATTTTAATAATTCAGTATCAGATTTGGATTGTTTACGGTTCTCTGAAGTTGGTTAATGGTCACGTGACATGCAGGAAAACAAATTAAATGTTTTATTTTTTTTATTTTTTGATTGATGTTATTTTAAAATTATTTATTTTAATTGTCTGTTTTTATGATTTAATTAATTATTTGCTTTTCATTAAACTCACGAACCCCCTGCAGTTCCTTTATGAACCCTAGTTTTGGAAATCTTTATAATGTAATGTTCAGCCAACACGACGAAACAGCGCTGGTCCACGCTGTAGCTCGGCGTTCTGTGACGTTTTTGTAGCGTCTCCGGTGATTTGGAGTCAATATTTACCTCAAAGCACGGGTTAATTAATTAGCCTGTGGCGGCTAAGTGAACGCCAGCTAAGTCGAAATGACAATCGGCCGCCTCACGAGCTCGTGAGCGCATCACCACCGCTCAGGATGGGTTAGGTGAACATGTTTAGAGTCATAACCCTCCGGTAGCCGAGAAACGACAGCCCGCCGCCGCTTAATGCCGTTAAATCGCCACCGAGCACGAGTTCGCGGGGACTTCTTCTTCTTCTTCTTCTTCTAGGATTTAATGGCGGTTGGCAAACCAACTTAAAAGGTGCATTCCCGCCACCTACTGATATGGAGTGTGAAGCGCATATTTGGAAAGGAAGTTTAAACTAGATCTACTCTTTAAAAAAAAAAAAAAAAAAAAAAAAAAAAAAAAATTATATATATATATCCATATAAAATTTACACATAATGGAGTTTTAAATCCTATTAAATAATCCTGTTTCCTTTAAAAATATAAATAACTCATGATAAACTCTTGATTGTTTAGCACCTTGTCCTAGGAGAACCTGAAGTGTCAACTCATTGATTCCTACACTTCTTAAAGCATGTCTTAACTGGGACCGCTCTCTTTCATAAGCTTCGCATTCTAAAAGGACATGCTCTATATTTTCAACTAACCCACATTTGTCACAATTTCCATTCTCATGTTTACCAATTCTTTGTAAGCTTTGATTTAATAAACAATGTCCAATACGCATTCTTGTTATTAAAACATCCTCTTTCCGGTTTCCGAATCTTCTTCTCTCTGACCCAACTTTTCCTTGAATGCAGTAAAAATGTCTACCTTTCTTTCCTTCATTCCATTCTTTCTGCCAAATTTCCTGTATTTGTTTAGCTATTATCACTTTAATTTCTGTTTTACTTAATGCCACTTCAATGTCAATTTGTGAATGATTTAATGCCTGTTTAGCCTGATTATCAGCCTCCTCATTTCCTTTCACACCCATATGCGATGGAACCCATACAAGATTCACCAGAAGTCCATACTGTCTTGTTCTGTAAAGACTCTGCATTACTTCATTTATCATGTCTTGCCTTGCTGATGATGTTCCACTTTCCAAGCTATTTAGTGCGGATAAAGAATCTGTACATATCACTACCCTTGTTGGTTGGATTTCTTCTATCCACTGAAGCGCTAGACATATTGCAATAATTTCTGCAGAGAATACTGAAAGATAATCTGATATTCTTTTTGCTATTCTAATGTTAAAAAGTGGAATATATACCGCTACTGCTGTTTTCCCAGATTCTGGATCTTTTGAACCATCAGTGTATATTTGAACTGCACTATAATAACTTTGATCAATGTATTGCTGTATATTAAAATTTCCTAATCCATTTGTATTGTTATGCTTTTCTTTAAGCAATTGAGTATCAATCAAAGGCATTGGGAAAAACCAAGGAGGAATTGCTGACCTAGCCACAGTAGGAGCAACATTGAAGTCACTTAATCCCATTCTCCGGGCTTCCTCACTGGCCTTCCATCCAAAACTTGATAACTTTTTATGTCCATATTCCCAACAATCCTCCAACACCATTTTAACTGGGTGACTGTCCAAGTGTCCCTTTATACTTATAAAATACCTCATCTTTAACTTGAGCCTACGAATTACTTGAGGCATTACACCCATCTCTACTTGCACTGCTGTTATTGGAGAGGATCTAAACGCTCCACAACAAACTCGCAAAGCTTGTGACTGAATTGCCTCTATTTTTACGAGTTGTGTTTTGGATGCAGTGCAATATACCATACTGCCATAATCTATTGCTGATCTTATTAGAGCACAATATATTATTTTAAGAGACTGGCGACATGCTCCCCAATCAACTCCTGCTAAACACCTCATGATATTTAATGCTTTTTTGCATTTGTCAACCAGTTTCTGGATATGCATACTAAAATTCAATTTCAAATCCATCCATATACCCAGAAACCTCACAACTGCTGTTTGCTTCACTTCTTGTCCATACAATCTGATGTTAATGGTAGGGTTACTTTTCCTTTTTGCAAAACAAATTACCTGCGTTTTATCTACTGAAAACCGAAATCCCCATTCATTTGCCCAATTTTCTACCATTTTAACGGCATTCTGCAAACATCTTTCCACATTCTTTACATTACGCCCTCTTTTCCACAGTGCTCCATCATCCGCATATAAAGATCTTCCAATGCCCCTATCAACCTTTGTAAAGATGTCGTTAATCATAATATTAAACAGAATTGGACTACTAACGCTTCCCTGAGGTGTTCCATTCTCTATTGTGTGTATCTGAGAAAAAGCAGTACTTACTCTTACTTGTATAGTTCTGTTAAACAGGAAATCCCTGATCCAGTTATACATTCTTCCTTTAATTTCCATTTTTTCTAACTTAATTAAAAGTCCCTCTTTCCACATCATGTCATAAGCTTTTTCAACATCAAAAAATACCCCAACTAAAGCTTCCTTATTTACCTGAGCCTTTCTTATTTCAGATTCCAGGCACAGTACTGAGTCCATTGTATTACGTCCTTTCCTAAATCCACTTTGATAAGGTGATAAAATATTATCCCTTTCAATGACATATACTAATCTACTCATGACCATACGCTCCATTATTTTGCATAGATTAGACGTTAAAGCTATAGGTCTATAATTATTTGGCTGTGTATGATCTTTGCCTGGTTTTGGAATTGGCACTATGACACCATGCTTCCAGTCATTTGGTAACTTTCCTAACTCCCAAACCTTATTAAAAAGCCTCAAAATTGTCTCTAATGCTGTCTCTGATAAATGTTTTACCATCTCATAACAAATGTCATCTCTGCCTGGAGATGTTTGCTTAACCCCTGCAAGCGCTTTTTTCAATTCGTACAAATTAAACTCTGAATCCATTGTACTTCCTGAAAGTCCCTTTTCCTCCAATAAATGAGGATATTTACTTAGTATCTGGTCCCTAGTTTTCCTCGCATCCTCTGATAAATTCGAATTACTATGAATTTTAACGAATGTTTCTGCAAATACCTCTGCTTTACCGCTTTCAGATATAATTTGTCTATTATTATATTCTAATACAGGTATGTTGTAACCTCTTTGTATCCCTCCCATCTTTCGTATCATATTCCATAACTCACTTATTTCAATGTCTTCCCCTATTCTATTACAAAATTCCCTCCAATAATTTCTTTTAGATGTCCGAATGACTCTTCTCACTATAGCTTGTGCCCTTTTATAACTTATTAAATCATTATAATTAAGTGACCTTCTTACCTTCTTGAGTGCTTTATTTCTCCTTTTTGTTGCCTCACTACACTCCTCGTTCCACCATGGCATAACTTTCTTCCTGCTGCCTGCCTTCCTCTTACCTATTACTTCTACTGCTGTACTCTGAAGAACCTTGCATATTTCATTATTAAAAACATCAACATCTTCTATACATTTACTAATGTCCTTCATTTTGCTTCCACATAACTCCTTATACTTATCCCAATCCGCTGACTTGAACCTCCACCTAGGCATTCTTTCCCCCACTCTTTGTTCTATATCTACTCCAACTTTACTGCAAATAGGAAAATGATCACTTCCTACAGTACTTTGTTTTAGTACTTTCCATTCACATTTACTCGCTAAACTTTCAGATACTATTGTCAAGTCTAATACCGAATGCCTTCCCTTATTCAAATCAATTCTAGTATGACTTCCATCATTAATGCACACTAATCTTCCCCAATCTAGCATATCTTCAATGATCTTACCATTATAATCTGTTTTTGCGCTTCCCCATATTGAACTATGAGCGTTAAAATCACCACACCACACCATTTTTTGACTTTCATTTCCTCCTATACTTTCTAGAATATCCTTGCTTAACCTATCACATGGATTGTAAAAATTAATTACTCTAATACACCTTGATCCTTCCCATATTTCCACCACCACAACTTCTACTTCCCCATCTACCTCAACTGTTTTATACCCGATTCCTTGCTTTATAAAAGTAGCTACTCCACCTCCATTCCCTTGTTGTCTATCCCTCCGAATAGTAGTATATCCATGTATTAGAAAGTTATATTGTGACTTAAGCCAAGTTTCCTGTATACATATAATATCTGGGCCTTTCTCTTGGTCTGCTATAAATTTCTTAAACTCCTGTCCATTTGCAATCAAACTTCTTGCATTCCATTGCAAAATATATAACACCATTAAGATCCACCACATGTTGTCTGACTATTTACTGCTTGACTATTTAATGTTGGAATCTTGAGCCTTTCATTTATCATGTCAACAGTAACATTCCCCAGATCCAAGTACTTTTCTGCAGCTCTGATAATGATTTTAATTCTTTCAGTCCTGCTTTCAGTTTGAGCTGAACAGTTCACTACTTCAGCGATAAATGTTACAAATGCCACTTTATCATCCACTACTACCTTTTCATCTCTTTGTTCTTTACTCTGTTGTTTTGAATGAATTTCTTCATTCATATTTTCATTTGTTTTAGGAATCTGGTTTACTTTCTTCAATGCCTCAGCGTATGTTATTCCTTCTGTCGTTCTAACATTTTGAACCTTGACTGCCTTTTTCCGTACCTGACAACCACCGTATCCTGCACTATGATCCCCACCACAGTTGCAGCATTTAGGATTTACACCTTGCCCACATTTGCCGTACTCATGTTCACCTCCACACCGCGCACATCTCTGCTTACCTCTGCATACTGCCGCTACATGACCGAATTTTTGACACTTATAACATCTTAGCGGCGGAGGAACGTATGGTCTTACTGCATATCTTACAAATCCTAAATAAACTTTCTCTGGCATTTTATTTTCATCAAAGTTTATCATTACTGAGAGGCTATCCATCTTCTCGTTATTTCTAACACACTTGAGCCGTTTAACAAACTTTACTGCTGCTCCCGTGATATTTCTTTTAATCTTCTCCTCCGTGACATCTGTCGGAATCCCTGTTACAACACCTCTAACCCAATTCTTTTCTTCCGGTATCGAGCACAACACCTTATGTCCAATCATCGATTTTATACCCAGAGCTGATTTTTGCTGCCTACTGTCTTTACAAAACAACAACAGATTGCCATCCCTCAAAGTCGTAATGCTTTCAACTGTCCCTATCATTTCTTTCAATGTTTTCGTCAGCTTCAACGGATTAATCGCATTTACAGAGTCAACAAACTTCAACAATACCTTATATTCCTCTTTCCTTCTTCTAGTCTGGAGATTTCCTTTCTCACTACCTGATTCTGAAGATTGTTTCTTTCTTTTCCGATTTTCTACTACACTCCACTTACTACTTCCATTCTCGCCGCCTCCACTATCCACATCCTCCATTTCCGGATCACTTCCGGAATCTACGCTACTTCCTTCCATCATCACTCCACACCTCCACCCCACAAAGTCGGGTTGCCGTTGTCGCCAATGCCACAACCTTTTCCGCTTGAGAACTCCCGCTCCCAACCACCGACTCAGCTCCTTCGCGGGGACTGTCAGCAGCGCGCAGTGATCAAACCGGAGCTCGAGTGGGCGGGGCCGTGACGTCAGAGGTAAACCTCACAAAAAGACCCCGACACAAAAACTCGGAGTTTCGCATCTGAGAGCAGCGCGGGTTCTGATCCGCGTTCTTGTGTGTTCAGGAGCAGCGAACGAAGGAACGGGAACGCGCTCAAACAAGAACGCGGTCTCTTTCTGCGCTTTACGTCACTGTTCCATGTGTTTGTGCTTACAGGAAACAGAGGATGGCGCTGTCGGATGAATATGCAAACAAGGGTTTAAAAATAGGCGATTGATTGCATCTGATTATATTTTATGGATATTGTAAAGCCTTGCTGCAATTTATTTTGTAAGAGTTAAACTGTAACAACCAATTATGTATTCAACGTCATCAACATCAATCTCTCTCTCTCTCTCTCTCTCTCTCTCTCTCTCTCTCTCTCTCTATATATATATATATATATATATATAAATATGCAAAAATTAAGTACTGATTACTTAAGTAATAAAGTTTATTTGAATTATCACTCAGTAGGTTATTCAACCAACTATTACAATGTCACAAATGCACAAATTCAAGTTATTTCTTATTTACATGTAATGTGTTCCTGTAGCTCAATTGGTAGAGCACTGCGTTATCAAGCGAAAGGTTGGGGGCCCGATTCCCCGGGAACACATGATATGTAAAAATTGATATCCTGAATGCACTGTAAGTCGCTTTGGATAAAAGCGTCTGCTAAATGCATATATTTAATTTTTAATTTAATGCATGCCTTCCCGAACATTTTTGATCTAAACATCTTTCATCTAATATATTTACTTGAAGTAGCCCTGAGACTTAAAATTTTATATTTTAATAATTCAGTATCAGATTTGGATTGTTTACGGTTCTCTGAAGTTGGTTAATGGTCACGTGACATGCAGGAAAACAAATTAAATGTTTTATTTTTTTTATTTTTTGATTGATGTTATTTTAAAATTATTTATTTTAATTGTCTGTTTTTATGATTTAATTAATTATTTGCTTTTCATTAAACTCACGAACCCCCTGCAGTTCCTTTATGAACCCTAGTTTTGGAAATCTTTATAATGTAATGTTTAATGCACTTCATGTTTTGTTGTTGTTGTTGTTTGTTTGTTTGTTTTGTTTTTGCATTTTAAAATTTCGTACAAAATTGTCTTGTTTAAATCAATTTGATAAATGAATCAGATCAGAAGTAATCAAAAAGTAATCTGATTATATTTCCTAAAATGTTTAAAGGGATCATATGATGCAATTTCAATTGTTCATTTCTCTTTGGAGTGTTACAAGCTCTTGGTGCATGAAGAAGATCTGTAAAGTTACAAAGACTAAAGTCTCAAATCCAAAGAGATATTCTTTAGAACTGTACGTTTCTCATGTATGATTGAGATTAAGCTTTTTATGTGTGTGTGATTACAAGTTCAAGTTCAAGTCTGCTTTATTGTCAATTTCCACATGTACAGTACATACAGAGAATCGAAATTGCGTTACTCTCAGACCCCGGTGCATACAGATAACATTAACATTAAAGCCTAAAAAATCTAGATCAAATATAAAATGTAGATACAACTACAACCCGAATTCCGGAAAAGTTGGGACGTTTTTTAAATTTGAATAAAATGAAAACTAAAAGACTTTCAAATCACATGAGCCAATATTTTATTCACAATAGAACATAGATAACATAGCAAATGTTTAAACTGAGAAAGTTTACAATTTTATGCACAAAATGAGCTCATTTCAATTTTGATTTCTGCTACAGGTCTCAAAATAGTTGGGACGGGGCATGTTTACCATGGTGTAGCATCTCCTTTTCTTTTCAAAACAGTTTGAAGACGTCTGGGCATTGAGGCTATGAGTTGCTGGAGTTTTGCTGTTGGAATTTGGTCCCATTCTTGCCTTATATAGATTTCCAGCTGCTGAAGAGTTCGTGGTCGTCTTTGACGTATTTTTCGTTTAATGATGCGCCAAATGTTCTCTATAGGTGAAAGATCTGGACTGCAGGCAGGCCAGGTTAGCACCCGGACTCTTCTACGACGAAGCCATGCTGTTGTTATAGCTGCAGTATGTGGTTTTGCATTGTCCTGCTGAAATAAACAAGGCCTTCCCTGAAATAGACGTTGTTTGGAGGGAAGCATATGTTGTTCTAAAACCTTTATATACCTTTCAGCATTCACAGAGCCTTCCAAAACATGCAAGCTGCCCATACCATATGCACTTATGCACCCCCATACCATCAGAGATGCTGGCTTTTGAACTGAACGCTGATAACATGCTGGAAGGTCTCCCTCCTCTTTAGCCCGGAGGACACGGCGTCCGTGATTTCCAACAAGAATGTCAAATTTGGACTCGTCTGACCATAAAACACTATTCCACTTTGAAATAGTCCATTTTAAATGAGCCTTGGCCCACAGGACACGACGGCGCTTCTGGACCATGTTCACATATGGCTTCCTTTTTGCATGATAGAGCTTTAGTTGGCATCTGCTGATGGCACGGCGGATTGTGTTTACCGACAGTGGTTTCTGAAAGTATTCCTGGGCCCATTTAGTAATGTCATTGACACAATCATGCCGATGAGTGATGTAGTGTCGTCTGAGAGCCCGAAGACCACGGGCATCCAATAAAGGTCTCCGGCCTTGTCCCTTACGCACAGAGATTTCTCCAGTTTCTCTGAATCTTTTGATGATGTTATGCACTGTAGATGATGAGATTTGCAAAGCCTTTGCAATTTGACGTTGAGGAATTTTTTTACGCAGTCTTTCACAGATTGGAGAGCCTCTGCCCATCTTTACTTTTAAATTTTAAATGAGCTAATTAAGTGGATAAAAGTGTTAAATTTCTCAGTTTAAACATTTGCTACATTATCTATGTTCTATTGTGAATAAAATATTGGCTCATGTTATTTGAAATTTTCATTTTATTAAAATTTAAAAAACGTCCCCACTTTTCCGGAATTCGGGTTGTATACAATAAGGGAATGTAAAAAAAAGGCATATAATAAAATTAAAAATAAAGTTAAATAAAGCAGCCCAAGGCAAATGACAGATATAGTGCAAATCAATGAAGTGAACAACAGTGCAGATAAAAGATTTTTAGTGCAAAAAAAATCCCTTATTAAAAATATCTTAAGTCTGATTGAAGTGACAAGTGACAAAAGGCTCAAGAGCAGTTATTTTATTTAACTGACTGATGAGGTAGTGGAATGACGTCAATTCCATGCTGAATGATGTAGTGAGCAGACCAATGCTGCACAAAGTGACTAGTGCATGCCATCATATAATTAGTGTGTGTGTGTGGGGGGGGGGGGGGGGTCATAGTTCAGTGGTGCCTGGGGCAGAAGAGGGGAGGGGGGGCAAGTTCGGGAGTGAGTTAAGCTTCCTGACAGCCTGGTGGATGAAGCTGTCCTTCAGTCTGCTGGTCCTGGCCTGGAGACTCCGCAGTCTCCTCCCTGATGGTAGTTGGCTGAAGAAGCTGTGTGATGGGTGAGTGGGTTCACCTGTGATGCAGAGGGCTTTGCGGGTGAGACGTGTTCTCTGATGCTCTCGATGGTGCCTCTGTAGAAGGTGTACATGATGTGGGGTGGGGCTCTGGCTCTCCTCAGTTTGCGGAGGAAGTAGAGACGCTGTTGTGATTCCTTGGCCAGTGTGGCTGTGTTTTCAGTCCAGGAGAGGTCCTCTGTGATGTGCACACCCAGGAACTTGGAGCTGCTCACTCTCTCCACAGTCGCACCGTTGATGGTCAGAGGAACGTGCTGAGTGTGTGCTCTCCTGAAGTCTACAACAATCTCCTTTTGTCTTCTCCACGTTCAGAGAGAAATTGTTGTCACTGCACCACTTGGCCAGGCGGCTCACCTCAATCCTGTAGTTTGTCTCATCTTTGTTGCTAATAAGACCCACCACAGTCGTGTCATCTGCAAACTTAATAAAGAGGTTGGAGTTGTTGGGTCAGCAGAGTGAAGAGGATGGGGCTCAGCACACATTCTTGGGGGGTCCCAGTGTTCATTGTGATGGTGCTGGTTGGTTGCAGGAGTTGTTATTGGTGTGAACTGTAATATGCTCTGGTCCCCTCCCTGCTTACCGTGGTGATGAGATGCATAACAGATTGTCATCACTCAATGGCTGGATGTCTAAGTGGTGCCCACAGAATAACATAGGTTTCATAGACAATTGGACGAGCTTTTGGGGCAGACCTGACCTGTTTAAAAGAGATGGTCTTCATCCCTCCTGGGGTGGCGCCACTCTTCTCTCTAGAAATATGGCAAATAGTCTTAGTGTTTATACTTGACTAACTGGGGCCCAGGTCAGGAAGCAGACAGACTGGCTAAACCGACCGTCTGCTAGCTGCCTCCCGTCACAGAGGTCAGTTAATTCTCAGCACATAGAGACTTTTTCACCTAGATATCACACTATAGAGACTGTGTCTGTTCCCCGAACTAGAAAATACAAAAAACGTCCAAACCAAGTTAAGATTAACAATTTAATTGAGGTTCAACAAATAAAAAACAGAAGCAATATGGATAAACAAATGATAAAGCTTGGCTTATTGAATATCAGATCCCTTTCTACGAAAACACTTTTTGTAAATAATATGATCACTGATCATAATATAGATGTACTCTGTTTGACAGAAACCTGGCTAAAACCTGATGATTACATTATTTTAAATGAGTCCACCCCCCAAGATTACTGTTATAAACATGAGCCGCGTCTAAAAGGCAAAGGGGGAGGAGTTGCTTTAATTTATAACAACGTTTTCAGGATTTCTCAGAGGGCAGGCTTCAAGTATAACTCGTTTGAAGTAATGGTGCTTCATATAACATTATCCAGAGAAACAAATGTTAATGATAAATCCCCTGTTATGTTTGTACTGGCTACTGTATACAGGCCACCAGGGCACCATACAGACTTTATTAAAGAGTTTGGTGATTTTACATCCGAGTTAGTTCTGGCTGCAGATAAAGTTTTAATAGTTGGTGATTTTAATATCCATGTTGATAATGAAAACGATGCATTGGGATCAGCATTTATAGACATTCTGAACTCTATTGGTGTTAGACAACACGTTTCAGGACCTACTCATTGTCGAAATCATACTCTAGATTTAATACTGTCACATGGAATTGATGTTGATGGTGTTGAAATTATTCAGCCAAGTGATGATATCTCAGATCATTATTTAGTTCTTTGCAAAATTCATATAGCCAAAATTGTAAATTCTACTTCTTGTTACAAGTATGGAAGAACCATCACTTCTACCACAAAAGACTGCTTTTTAAGTTATCTTCCTGATGTATCCAAATTCCTTAGCATATCCAAAAACTCAGAACAACTTGATGATGTAACAGAAACTATGGACTCTCTCTTTTCTAGCACTTTAAATAAAGTTGCTCCTTTACGCTTAAGGAAGGTTAAGGAAAACAGTTTGACACCATGGTATAATGAGCATACTCGCACCCTAAAGAGAGCAGCCCGAAAAATGGAGCGCAGCTGGAGGAAAACAAAACTAGAGGTATTTCGTATTGCTTGGCGGGAAAGTAACATATCCTACAGAAAAGCATTAAAAACTGCTAGATCCGATTACTTTTCTTCTCTTTTAGAAGAAAACAAACATAACCCCAGGTATTTATTCAATACAGTGGCTAAATTAATGAAAAATAAAGCCTCAACAAGTGTTGACATTTCCCAACACCACAGCAGTAATGACTTTATGAACTACTTTAGTTCTAAAATCGATACTATTAGAGATAAAATTGCAACCATTCAGCCGTCAGCTACAGTATCACATCAGACAGTGCACTATAGACCCCCTGAGGAACAGTTCCACTCATTCTCTACTATAGGAGAGGAAGAATTGTATAAACTTGTTAAATCATCTAAACCAACAACATGTATGTTAGACCCTATACCATCTAAGCTCCTGAAAGAGGTGCTTCCAGAGGTCATAGATCCTCTTCTGACTATTATTAATTGCTCATTGTCATTAGGACATGTCCCCAAAACCTTCAAACTGGCTGTTATTAAGCCTCTCATCAAAAAACCACAACTTGACCCCAAAGAACTAGTTAATTATAGACCAATCTCGAATCTCCCTTTTCTGTCCAAGATACTAGAAAAGGTGGTATCCACACAATTATATTCCTTCTTAGAGAAAAATGGTATATGTGAGGATTTCCAGTCAGGATTTAGACCGTATCATAGTTCTGAGACTGCTCTCCTTAGAGTTACAAATGATCTGCTCTCATCATCTGATCGTGGGTGTATCTCTCTATTAGTTTTATTGGATCTTAGTGCTGCGTTTGACACAATTGACCACAACATTCTTTTGCATAGACTTGAATACTTTGTTGGCATCAGTGGAAGTGCATTAGCATGGTTTAAATCCTACTTATATGACCGCCATCAGTTCGTAGCAGTGAATGAAGATGTATCCTATCGATCACAAGTGGAGTATGGAGTACCTCAAGGCTCAGTACTAGGGCCGCTACTCTTCACGCTTTATATGTTACCCTTGGGAGATATCATCAGGAAACATGGTGTTAGCTTTCACTGTTATGCTGATGATACTCAGCTCTATATTTCTTCGCAGCCCGGTGAAACACACCAATTTGAAAAACTAATGGATTGCATAGTCGATATAAAAAACTGGATGACGAGTAATTTCTTACTGCTAAATTCTGAAAAAACAGAGGTGTTAATTATAGGACCTAAAAACTCTGCTTGTAATAACCTAGAACACTGTCTAAGACTTGATGGTTGCTCTGTCAATTCTTCATCATCAGTTAGGAACCTAGGTGTGCTACTTGATCGCAATCTTTCCTTAGAAAGCCACGTTTCTAGCATTTGTAAAACTGCATTTTTCCATCTCAAAAATATATCTAAATTACGGCCTATGCTCTCAATGTCAAATGCAGAAATGTTAATCCATGCATTTATGACCTCAAGGTTAGATTATTGTAATGCTTTATTGGGTGGTTGTTCTGCACGCTTAGTAAACAAACTACAGCTAGTCCAAAATGCAGCAGCAAGAGTTCTTACTAGAACCAGGAAGTATGACCATATTAGCCCGGTCCTGTCAACACTGCTCCCTATCAAGCATCGCATAGATTTTAAAATATTGCTTATTACTTATAAAGCCCTGAATGGTTTAGCACCTCAGTATTTGAATGAGCTCCTTTTACATTATAATCCTCTACGTCCGCTACGTTCTCAAAACTCAGGCAATTTGATAATACCTAGAATATCAAAATCAACTGCAGGCGGCAGATCCTTTTCCTATTTGGCGCCCAAACTCTGGAATAACCTACCTAACATTGTTCGAGAGGCAGACACACTCTTGCAGTTTAAATCTAGATTAAAGACCCATCTCTTTAACCTGGCATACACATAACATACTAATATGCTTTTATTATCCAAATCCGTTAAAGGATTTTTAGGCTGCATTAATTAGGTAAACCGGAACCTGAAACACTTCCCATAACAACCTATGTACTTGCTACATCATTAGAAGAATGGCATCTACGCTAATATTTGTCTGTTTCTCTCTTGTTCCGAGGTCACCGTGGCCACCAGATCCAGTCTGTGTCCAGATCAGAGGGTCACTGCAGTCACCCGGATCCAGTACGTATCCAGACCAGATGGTGGATCAGCACCTAGAAAGGACCTCTACATCCCTGAAAGACAGCGGAGACCAGGACAACTAGAGCCCCAGATACAGATCCCCTGTAAAGACCTTGTCTCAGAGGAGCACCAGGACAAGACCACAGGAAACAGATGATTCTTCTGCACAATCTGACTTTGCTGCAGCCTGGAATTGAACTACTGGTTTCGTCTGGTCAGAGGAGAACTGGCCCCCCAACTGAGCCTGGTTTCTCCCAAGGTTTTTTTCTCCATTCTGTCACCGATGGAGTTTCGGTTCCTTGCCACTGTCGCCTCTGGCTTGCTTAGTTGGGGACACTTCATCTACAGCGATATCATTGACTTGATTGCAAATAAATGCACAGACACTATTTAACTGAACAGAGATGACATAACTGAATCCAATGATGAACTGCCTTTAACTATCATTTTTGCATTATTGACACTGTTTTCCTAATGAATGTTGTTCAGTTGCTTTGACGCAATGTATTTTGTTTAAAGCGCTATATAAATAAAGGTGACATTGACATTGACATTGAACGGTTGTGTGGAGAGGTGTTCAGGGCAGGTGATGGGTGTTCTTTCAAACCTGCAGTAAAACTTGTTCAGATCGTCTGCCAGTCGTTGATTCTCCACAGTGCTGGGGGGTGGTGTCTTGTAGTTGGTAATCTCTTTCAGACTTTTCCACACTGATGCTGAGTCGTTCGAAGTGAACTGAGTCCTTATTTTTCCAGAATAATTCCTCTTTGCCACTCTGATCTCCTTTTCCAGTGTGTATTTAGCCTGTTATCATGTAAGCATCTTCTTTGGCCTGACGGAGCTGTCTGAGTTTTGCAGTGAACCACGGTTTGTCATTGTTATAATTTAGTTGAGTCTTGGTAGGAATACACATATCCTCACAGTAACTGATATATGATGTTACGGTCTCTGTGAGTTCATCCAGATCGGTGGCAGCAGCTTCAAAAACACTCCAGTCAGTGAGGTCAAAACAAGATTGTAAATCCTGCTCTGCTTCAGTAGTCCATCTTTTTACAGTCCTTGATACAGGTTTAGCTGATTTTAGTTTCTGCCTGTAGGTCGGTATAAGATGAACCAGAAGGTGATCAGAACGTCCCAAAGCTGCTCGTGGAACAGAGTGATATGCATCCTTTATTGTTGTGTAACAGTAGGTGTTTCTCAATGTCAAGGAAGGATCCTCGGAAGCCAGTATTTCAAGGATGCTACGTCATCGACATCCGTCGAAGGACTGTTCCAATGTCGAGGATCCCCGGAATTTCAACCTAGGACTGAGTCCTTCGTTCGAAAAATATCCCATACACAGGAAAGGATGCATATGTGTATCCTTCGTGCTCTCAAATCACCCACAATCCTATGCGCGCAGCTTTGCTATCTTGTTCAAAAATTCAAAAATGTCGAACGTTAGAGGAGTCGGAGCGTTAACGGTTTTTATTTATGTTACCAAACATTTGTTATAACTGTAGTAAATATAAGTAAAGTTTAAATGCCAGTACAAATTACTACCATATTGATATTGTAAATTATACAAATACAAATGGTTAACTGAACCGGACCTGTCATTTAACAATTGGTTGCGTCATCGGCATTTCTATTATAAATAACTAGTTAAGTTGTCCAAAGTAATTTAACGATACCATTCACAGCGTTATTCAAACGGACCTTTTCACTGACGTAATGACGCAATTACGTGCACTTGCTAGCCTGTTCCATTTACGTGTTCTCCGAATGCTAAAGAGGAGTCTCGCCTAGCCTCTGAAGGAAGTGACTTGGAAGGACCAGTCCTGCCAAGGAAGTATCCTTGTCTTGACATTGAGAAACGCCTATATGCATCCTTTCCTGTGTATGGGATATTTTTCGAACGAAGGACTCAGTCCTAGGTTGAAATTCCGGGGATCCTCGACATTGGAACAGTCCTTCGATGGATGTCGATGACGTAGCATCCTCGAAACGCTGGCTTCCGAGGATCCTTCCTTGACATTGAGAAACACCTTTTATTTATTTATTTATTTTTTTCATTACTTTTTGTTAGAATTTCCCAACATTTTATAACAGTAGCCAGGTGGCGAAGACAAGAAAAAAAAATTACATTACAATGTCACTTGCAATCGCTACTTGCACTCTCCGCTACCTGTGACGTCACTTGCAATCAAAACAAATCGTGCATGTTGCCAATGGAGACAAGACACTGTGGTGGTGAAAAAAAAATTAAACCTAATTTAGTACTATAACGTACAGGGTCCTGCAAGAAAAAGACAAGACTGGCAAATCCGTGGCCAGAACAGCAGAATATGAACGTAAAAGTCTTTCGTTAAGCGTTTTCCTCCTGTAGAAAAAACAAACACTTAATATGGCATAATGTATTAAGATACATTAAGTTCAATTAAAAGACCAAATTCAAAATATAGTTATTATGTAATGTACTACAAGGCAAGCAGATGGCTATGAACACAATGCGCATATTCTGCTGTTCTGCCCACGGATTTGCCAGTCTTGTCTTTTTCTTGCAGGACCCTGTACGTTATAGTACTACATTAGGTTTAATCGTTTAATAACCATCACAGCGTCTTGTCTCCATGGCAACACGCAGGATTTGTGTTGATTGCAAGTGACGTCACAGGTAGCGGAGAGTGCAAGTAGCGATCGCAAGTGACATTGTAATTTAGTTTCTATTTTCTTGTCTTCGCCACCTGGCTACTTTTATAAAATGTTGGGAAATTCAAACAAAAAGTAATGAAAAAAAAATCAACAAAATAAAAAATAAAGACTGCAAGTCATGTCACTAGCGGAAGTGCAAGTGTCTGACTCTGAATGCAAGTCTGAGAGTGCAAGTGCAAGTCTGCAGCCAGACCCTCTTCGCTCGCTTCCCCCGTCTGCTCAACAACGTTCAGTAAAACGTCTGAATAATTGAAATCCGGAAAAATATCTTGTGGTGCGTTCTGCCGAATGTTCAGCAGTTCATCCCTGGTGATTGCAGGAATATAACTAAAGACAGGACAAACTAACAAAAACACAAAAACAACTGCAGAGCACGTCACGGAGGCAGCCATCCTGTATCGGCGCCAGAGGATTAATTAAATGAACTTTGGTCCATTTAATTAAAACTCTGGTCCATTCTAATATTTCAAAGCAGAGTCTAGCTTAGATGTCAGACTTGTATTGTTTAAATTTACATTTAAAACGAAGACAATGTTGAGCTTATCAGTCAAATCAAAAGGTTTAATAGCACGTGTTGTGCTTGATTTCAGGTTTCCATGAGTGACGTGCCGATCCACTGACTTGGCATGGTTTCAGTGTGTCCTACCTGTTACTTGTTGATTTTTCTTCCAAATTCCAAATAAAGCACACAATGAACTCACACTTCACTTTCACCTTTCTCCTATATAGTGTGACCACGGCAGATCAGTTTGTACCTGTAATGTGATGAAGGAATATTTCTTCTCAAACACTCGTTGAGCCCATTAGGTCATCTTGTGGGGTCATTTTCACAATCTTGGGTATTTTTGTGCAACTGATCTGCTGGATCAGCAGTCAGGTCAGTGTCTCTAACAAACTGATGCATTATGCTGCACTGCACTGGATCAAACTGGATTGGTTTGCCCCCATGTCCTTAAAAAAAAAAAAAAAAAAAAAAAAAAAACCTAATGAGGGCAATTCAACCTTGAGCATGCTTATAGTACTCTAGAGTCAGAAATGTTACTTTTCAGTTAAAATTTAAGATTTGTTTGCATGCAATATGAAAATAACAATTTTATGCACCATTGTAATCAATATGAGCTTTAATGTGTTGGAATGTAAGAACTGAGATGTAGCAATTTATGAAAAACCTGCTTTAACTAGCAGTAGTGATTGGATCATGTTATCTGGATTTAAAAATGAAGCAATCATAATTAGAGTATATGACATTTTAAAATGCAGTATGTGTCTCTGTCAGAACTCTTATTAACTCATGATACTTCACATGCAGTGATGTCTTTATGAGCAGTTTCGGTCTAAACACATATGTGTCAGCTTCAGCAAACATGTAACATTTCCTTTAATTAAAGTTCTCAATCTCCCCTAATAAAAAGTGAAAACACATTTTTCAGTATTTAGTGGCATAACAGTTGTCTGAGAAGAACTTTGTGAGGTAGGCTAATGTTAGTCTGAAATGATTAAATTCGACATCTAAATATAACTTGAGAAGCAAACTAAACCAAACCAAAGCATTTAATAGAACATGGTGTTTACTGATGTGGCTAAAAAAGACTCGCTCAAAAAAGAAATAGAAGCAAGAGAGTTAAAGGTTATCAGGACACATTTGGTACAACAAACATTTGTGGAGTCACAACATTAACGAGAATACAAAAGATTCCTACCATTTTTAAAGAATTCTGTGATTATCAAAAGACAAATGGCAGATGATGAACGACAAATAACGCTAAACTTTAATACAAAAAGAGGATAAACGTGACAGTTTACAAATGCATTTATAAATGCAACAGTAACTCGTGCACAGAGGACATTCATCATGATATGAACAGTGATGTGTGTCCGCTAGACGGCGCCTGCGCACTGCGAGCATCCCTTCAATGCCTGCGGGTTCATTAATCATCATCTCTGTGTTAATTAATCACCCTCAATCACTCCACATGCCCATGTAGGGATGAAAAAGACTCTATCGATATTCTTCACCGTTGCACTTTATTTATTATTTGAGTTCAATACATGAAGTGTTAAATGACCAGACAGTGAACAGTTTGATGCACAAGCTCAGTCTCTGTGAAAAAAGACATTTTGAATAAATTTCACTTAAAAAATGGGCAAATAACGCTGAAGTAAACGTGAAATTGTTAAAAGATGTAGTCCAATAAACTATGTATTAAAAATATTTTTTAAGTGTATCAGCACGATTGAACTCTATGCTTATAGCCTATATACTATAAACTCTAAACTATGATAGCAATTCTTTAACTTCTTTTTCTAAAGAAAGAAAGAAAACTAATCTTTTATTATGTTCGACTTTCACTATAGCAATCCTGAAACTCTAGCACTTTACTGTCCTCAGTTAGTAAATGTACAGACATTTAGTCTATATGTATATTTGAATTAAATATTAAAGGGATAGTTCACTCGAAAGTTGTCATTTTGTTTTAATTGACCTGTTTGGCTAACGTTAGGAACCAAACAACACCCTCCAGACAGGAATGACGGTGAGTGACGCAGAACTCTCATTTTTTGGCCAAAGTAACTCTTTTAATCATCATAGTTTGGGATCTTAACAGAGCAGGTTGGCTGAGTGTCAGCACATGAACAGATGCAGCACATTTGCGTCAGATTGACCGATCTCGTGTTGTCTTGTGATCTGTTTGGTTTGGATGCTCCAGGGTTATAATGCTGGGGGTCATTGGGACAGAGGTGAGAGTCTGGACTTCGCTTGGGCAGCCGTGGCTCGACGTGGCACTGTAAGTGTCGTATGTTTATTTGTTCGCGCTAATGATTAACCCCAGCGGAGCTATATATGCTTCAGAGAGGAGTGTTTATGATGTGCATCCCAGCAGCGCGTTCTCCCTCCCCTCGAGCGCGTGTGCATGTGTGACGGCCAGAGCGTCACTGGTGCATCCTTTAAACGTGTCACAACTTTTGATGGATTACTCCACCTCGGAGTGCTCAGGTGCGGCTCAGTCCTCTCCGTCCACTCGCTAGTGCCCGTCTCCCCAAATCTGTCGAGACTCAAACGAGCGAAAGCAAAGTCAACATGGTCTTAGTGTCGTTCTCGTGGGCGCACCTGTGTGGGCTCGCGTCCGCGGAGCTGCTGTCCACGCTGGTGGTGCTGAGCGCGCTCACGGTGAGTGGAACGAGCGCGGCCGCTACCGGCTGTCCGACGTGCGGTATGCCAGAGATGGAGAAGGGCACTGAGGAGCTTTACCTGGTCGAGATGGCCAAACAGCAGATCCTGAGCAAGCTTCACCTGCAGGAGAGGCCGAACATCACGCAGACGTTACCGCGGGCCGCGCTCATGACGGCGCTGCGCAAGCTCCACGCGGGCCGCGTCAGACAGGACGGAACGCTGGAGCTGGACAATAACGTGCCCTTCTCGCGCACGAGCAACCAGGCGTACGAGATCGTGAGCTTCGCTGATGTCGGTGAGTGTGCATCTAACTTACAGAGAGTTTACAGAAGAAACTGGTGCGTGCGCACGCACGTGCCTTTACACGAATTCTCACAGTGAACAGAATGCTTTTAGGAACGATATACACAGAAATACTTTTTTTCTCAAAATTAACAATACATTAAAATATGTTGAAAGGTGAACACATCTGACTTGTAAATCTTTCAGAAAAGCATTTTTAAAATGACCCCCCCCCCCTCACACACACACACACACACACACACACATTACGATTGATTTACACTGTTCAGTCCAAGCTATAGCCTACGCTAAACAATGTTATATAAATATTTACAAACTACATCCGAATTATGGTGGCTCTAAATCGTCCATAAAAGCATCTTTAAACGTTTTTGCGTTTGTTGTAATATATAATACATATATTGCATGTAAAATGCATGTAAACTAAATATTAAAATGTTCCATTGCATCTTTTTTTACGTTACTGTGGGCGTGGTCATTTGAATAAGCCGGACTTCCGGTGTCATGGCTTCTTGTTTTAGCGGGATAATTTTTCTTTTTTAAGTTCCATTTTTTTTAAAACCGTGTTTACATTTTTTCATGCAAAAATTGTGCATGCACGTGATAAATATTTCGAGAACTTGCTGTTGAATTCTGTAATCTTGAAAGTTTAATAAAATTAAAATTATAAAAACAGCCGTTTGTGTTGCTTGATAATGTAAACAGTTTTTTGTCATCATTCAGTTTTAATGTAATAACAAACACACAAACTGGTTTTAGCACAAATAATTTTACCAGACAAAAATCTCACTCAATTAAATTTTCTAGTATTTGAAGCATGAAGACAGTAATACTATTTTCTTATCTTTTCTGTAATCTTGTTTACATTTTTATTTATTTATTTTTTATACAGTGTAGCTATTTACCTACAGTCTCGCACATTCCCAGAAATCTTCTTACTTGTGCGTTGCACTATAAGCACTTCTTTTAAGCATCTGTGTCTGATTTCTCTCCAGATGCTGAGGTTTCTTCCGGCACCGACACCAGTCTGTCGTTCCAGTTCCTGCAGGAGAAAGATCACAGCATCCAGGTGCTGCAGTCGTCGCTGTGGCTTTACGTGCGTCCGGCTGACACGCCTCATCACGGCAGCCGCGTAAGCGCTGAGATCTACCTCTCGGGGACGGCCGGAGCCAATCGCACGCTGCTGCTCCAGAGGAGCGTGGATGTGTCACGAGGCGGATGGCACACGTTCCCGGTCACCAGCGCCCTGCAGGCCTTTCTGGACGGCGGTCAGCGGAGGCTCCGTCTAGAGGTGCACTGCGAAGACAGCGGACGAAACCTGTGCAGTCGCGAAGCATCAGGCGAATCCTCACATCAGCCGTTCCTAGTTGCTCAAGTGCAGTTGCGTGACGATGCCAACAAACACTTGCTGAGCAAACGCTCGCTGCGATGCGGCGAAGACGTGAGCGTGTGCTGCAAAAAAGACTTGTACATCAAGTTCCGTGACTTACAGTGGCAGGACTGGATCATAGCACCTGAGGGCTACCATATGAACTACTGCATGGGACAGTGTCCGCAGCATTTATCCGGCTCGCCCGGCATTGCCTCGTCCTTCCACGCCACCGTCTTCAGTCAACTGAAGGCCAACGGCATCCACACGGCCGTGTCGTCCTGCTGCGTCCCCATCCAGAGACGACCGCTCTCTATGGTCTACTTCAACTCGCAGCACACCATCGTGAAGACCGACGTCCCGGACATGATCGTCGAATCCTGCGGGTGCACATAAAGAACAATTACAGGAGAGCACAAACCCTAACAGTACACCTCTTTATCAGGAAGATGCGAAATATTCTCTAATCGTGGCTTTCTGTCGAAGCACAGCTGATTGGTTATGGGTTTTTATAGATGTTGAAACGCTCAGGGAAATCAAAGCCACTGTAAAAGCCACGCTTTAGGCCTGACTCAGCATGCTTACCCAACATGACAGTAAACATTTAGCTATTGCCACACGTCCCAGAAAAGGCCTGGCAGAAGCTAATGAAAGTGCTGCATTAATATTCCTCTCACATTAGTTCTCAAAGCTTACTTTAGACTGCAAGTGCAACTAAATATGCTTTCCTTTCAAACTGCTTATTTTCCATTCAAACAGATACACTTACTTTTATTTGTAACGTTAAGAATAATAAGTATTATTTATGCAAAAGTGGTACAATAATCTACAAACGTTACGATCATCTACATTGTACATGTTACAGGTGTATTTTTTGCCATGTTTTGTGTTTATTTGAAGTCTTATGTTCTCCTTTTGTTTCGTTTGAAGCACTTCAATGCATATTCATAGGGAATCTGCAACTGCACTTTATATGTTATTTTGCGTAGTTAGTAGGACTCAAGCCATGCAAATCCAGTGACGACAATGATACTGTAACTTATGGCACGATATTAAAGCTATTCATTCTCTTTGAAGGAGCGAAAACTCAACTGAGATTAATTTCTATAATTTTTTAACAAAGGGATATTTTCTTACACATGTGATAGTATGGAAATCTGTACTGAATTTTTCATTGTAATTTTGTTGAATATGTGCATTTTTTTTTTTTAATAAACATTTTATCTATTATTTCACGTGTGCTTTAATGAGAGGACTTGAATGAGGACAAAGGTCACATCAGGCATCAATAAAGTAAAAAAAACTAATATTTGACATGTTCTTTTGTATCCCTTTGATGAGCATATCCAGACCAATATTACAATATTTCACATACTTATCACTCGACGAGTAATTTAATCATTATCCTTGGAAAACGGCAGTATTTCTATGAAGGCAATCAATAACGTCTAAAAGGCAAAGAGCGTGTTTGCTTGGGCAAATAACTGAATTGGTTTTTATAGAAGTCTATATTTGACGAGTAAACAACAGTGAGATTTTTCTGGCATGACTTCAAAGACATAAAAATTATTGTTCATCATAAAAAAATGTATTCATTTGGTTTAGCTGCAAACATGACGTCAAATATAAATAGGAACAACACAAAAACTATTGCTCGTGTGAGAGTCGCCGTGTGTAAAACACTGAAGTACACTGGTGTCTTAAAGTCTGAAAGCACAAGCTGGGATTGTGTTCATTTAGAGCTGGAAATAAACTAAGTTTTAGCATTTAGAAAAACAGGAATCAAGAAAATATGAACAGTGAACTGAAAAATCAACAAAAATGACTTTACAGCAGAACTGATTTTTGTTTGCATCATTGAAACATTATGTTCTTGTTTGACACTATAAAGCTGCTTTGACACAATATGTATTATATAAAGCGCTATAGAAATGACCCGATTTTAGAAAACCGTCTTTCTTTAAATTGAAGCTCTTTGGATCATCTCAGATCCTGCTGAAGAACATGAACATCAAGCAAACAGAGACATCCAGCAAACAATGAGATATTCTCACATTTTAGGTTCATTTTAAATCTAAATTTGTCTCTCAGACTATGCTAATATACTGTGCAATGAAAAAGAGAAGCACTTCAGGTCTGAGACTTTTGGACCTAACTGTACGTGAGACATAACTTGATGCGGCCAGCTAAAGAGAACGATAAACTCTTTGGCAGTTCTCCTCAGGTTGTGTACAGAAGAGTTGCATGCTGTCCCTGACTGATGGCGCGTGATTCTGATTTCAGCAGGTCAGATAAGTCTTGCCAAGTTGGAAAGGGTGTCATTCACTGTACTTAGTAAACACACCAGCAGAATGCCAGGAATATTAGTAAAAACACCAAAAAATGATGCTATAAATCAGAAAAAAATGCAATGCCTTCATGTATCAGTAAATGCACATGAATCGACCTCAAAACGTCAAAATGTTGCCTTTACAGTAAAGCTTCCCGTGTTATTTTCAAACAACATATGCAATAAACTAAAGGGCTTTAAATGTAATGTAGAGAGCTAAAATACAGTTAAAAACTCATAGTTGCATTAAGATGTTCAATGCACTTATAAAAATGTACCATGGTACTAATAGTTCCTGCCAAAAAAGCAATGTTTTCACAAGCGGAGACACATATATAGAAAAACTACAGCACATTTGTATAGGAAACTTTGTATTAGCCATTACGATCAATCAGGACAAACTATATTCTATTTCTGAAAGTCTTTGAAGAAGATCTCATATTAATTTACACACACACACACACGTTTGTTTTTGTGTAAAGTGTGTTCATCCCATAGGTGTAATGGTTTTTATACCGTACAAACTGTATATTCTATGGCCCTACACCAACCCTACACCTAACCCTAACCCTCACAGGAAACTTTGTGCATTTTTACTTTCTCAAAAAAACTCATTCTGTATGATTTATAAGCGTTTTGAAAAATGGGGACATGGGTTATGTCCTCATAATTCACCCTCTCCTTGTAATACCTGTGTCATACCCATGTCATTATACAGAGCTGAGTCCTGATATAGCACACACACACACACACACACACACACACACACACACACACACACACACACACATCGCCTTCTCTAACTCAACACAAGTTATGATGTTGTCTATAGTGTTTACTGGCATGGAAAAACAACAACAATTTTGAAACATTTCCTAAAAAAAAAACACCATACTGTTATTTTACAAAGTTGATGAAACAGCCATTATTAGATTACAAGAAAATACTATTTCAGATTTTTTTGTTAACATTTTTTATATTTAATTCACTGTTACATGCCATTTATTTGTAATAGTTTGTGAAACTTACTTGCAATTTCTAAGTAAAAATAGTTTGTGCACTAATACATATACGTGTGTGTGTGTGTGTGTGTGTGTGTGTGTGTGTGTGCAAACACAGGAAGCAGCCACTTTGTGTGTTTTAATTCAAAGACGTTTAGGTTCCGGTGAAACCCACTGACTTACTGATACACTGACATACTAACCTACAGACACACTGAATTACCCTAATCCTGCATCCATAAACACACACACACACACACACACACACGCACACACACACACACACACAGACTGATAATCTGCACACAACGTGATGTGTAAGACGTGTCCTCATGAATGCCATGAACCGCTCACGGACCGCTTGACGGGACACACAGAACCAGGTCAGGTGACGTAGCGAGGAGTAGATTAAACATTTGATTACAGAAAAGGAAAAACAAGTCATCTGCTTTCTAAACTAAACTGACGACTGAAAGCCAACATGAACGACAGTCCAGAAAAAGTCCAACAAATGTGATGAAAAAAGGCAGTGATGCTGCCTTACAATCAGCAGCTTGGAGCACGAAAACATGATATTTAATATATATTTGTTTTGCAATCTCATCTACAGAGAGTGGACACTATTTGGACACTTCAGTTAATCGTCTGAATGTGATAAAATCAGATGCAATGTGTAAAATCAAGTGTTATTTATTGTTAACTAAAGATGCATAAACAGTTTTAACATTTCTTTGACAGACAAATGTTTGTTGAGTTTTAATTGCAAAATCAATAGATGAAGACAATCAGTAAACTTTCAGAAATAAAAGTACAAACCTGTACCTTATTTACCACTAACTAGTACATTTAGTACCTTAAGAAGTACACATTAGTGTTTGAAGTTTATATATTAGTACCTTTTGAAAGAGTACCACCACAGTCACAGTCTTGTGCTTTTTCCCTGAAAGTTTGTCTTTATTTTGGATAGTTTGTGGAGGATGTTGTTAGTTAATGTGATTCTCTATATCTGTGGGTCCTATGTTGTAAATTTGAGGATAACTGACTTCATACATCCACTAAAAATTCATCTTGAAGCTATCTTTGCATCAACTGAGACGCACACATAAAGACACCTGATGTTCAGACATTTAGGAGAGTGACTCGATGAAATGAACACTTATTGCAATCGCTGTATATGAAAAAAAAAAGAAGTGGTCACATGCCAAATGTTTATGTGCATGAGTACATTCCCACAATGCAGTGCGTCTGGCACTTCAAATAACTTGTAAATCCAGGAGCTGATCCTATTACTGTAGACCCCATTACCTGAAATATCCACTCAGTTACATCACATTTAGAGCACAAGCTCCTCTCATGAGTGACAGTGACCGGCGTTCACTAGATAACACGATCTGTACGAACACGAACTCAAGAGCTCAAATCAGTCATTTTTCCAAAGTAAACCAAAGTGTCACAGTGATGTGAAAAAGTGTTTGCCCCACAAATTGTTTCAGAGATGAAAACTGCTTCATAGAAAGGCACATAAAAGGATCTGGCTCCTGGTTGCTCATTTACTAGTTAACCAATTAACTAACTAACCATATATTGACTATAATCAGTATTTCTAATAACAGGTTGAATCCAGAGAAACATTTTGATTCCAGGTTATCATGCACAGGACAGTGACCCAAACACACTACAAGAGAAAGCAGCATAGTGCAATATTAATGACACATCTAATGAAAGAATGATGCAAACACAGCCAGGAGTTGCACGCTCACGTTGTACAGGTCAACCAGGACAGGAGCCCAAAACCTGCAGCCTCACATTTACAAATAAAGGGCATTTTCAAGGAATTCAAATGGTGTTATCTGTGCACAGTGAATTGCAAATACTAAAACATTAATAACACAAAGTGATGACAACAAACCAGAGTCCAACATGTATTGCCCACAAATGAACTAATATTAACTAGATAATGTAGCTCTGCTAACTGAAATGGGTCTACAAAAGATTTGAAACTTTCTAGTTTCAAAAAAGACCAAATTAACAAGTGCATTCAGTATAGCTGAGAAGAACATTGTTAATAGAATAATAGCTAGAACATACACTACTCTCTAAAATATCTCTAAATATCTCTAAAATAATAATAAAAAGAAGTCTTGACTACATTCTGGACATGGAGGTCAAATGTCAATTAAAAATCAAATATAACTCGTAAATTCCTCTTTTTTTTAAAGAAAGTCTAGTACCAAACTATCGATAATATAATGGGGTTTGATCAGCCTTTGCATACCTGGTGAGGACAGCCTATAAGCATAACCTCAGTCGTATCACGTTTAAACAAATAAAATGGTTAGCCATCCATGACTTTATCTCAAAAATGTATTCAGTGAAAAAATTAGACAGTGTCACTTTGGCCATGTTTGCAATTAATATAAATTTGAGTGTCATATGCATAGTGATGATACCTATAACCATAAGAAGTTGGAAATTATATAATAGATTAATATTATAACTTAAATAGATTAAATAGTAACGGTCCTAAAATCGAGCCCTGAGGGACTAATGTCAGACTTTAGCAACGTACTGTCTACATCCAGCCAAATACGATTTAAACCAGATACAATACTGCCAGAAACACCAAAAACAACTTCAGGTGAGTAAAAGATTGTGTTCCACAGTGTCCAGTGCTGAGCTAATATCTAAGTGAATAAGAATGGAAGGAGATCCAGAATCAGGTGCCATTAGTAAGTCTTTTGTATCTTTTGTAAAGATACGTGCTTCATGACTAACTGAACTTTCACCCATCATCAGTCATCAGTGTTCAAATATGAACTTTATACTTAAACTGTAGTTATGAAGTTACGTCACTATTCAACAATGTGTGCAGTGGTTTCAAATATTCTGAAAAGATAAATCTCATGTACATCTTGTTTCATCAAAGACAAACATAAACAGCAAGCATATTTATGTCTATTATCTAACTATTCAATGGTAGGGATGAACAATGGATGTGGAAGGTAAACAAAAGACCATCAACAAGTCTATAAGAGATGACTGAAATGCATTGACAATTTAGATGATTTTCAGTAAAAATGCGCTCATGATGTAGAAACATATAAGGGATATTGTTCTTATGCATCAACAGTTACATTGCATCTGTGGGTTTCTTTAAAGAGATCGTTGAAACTAACACACTGACACACTAACATGAATAAAAACTGCAGAGACATTGCATAAAAAAAGAATGCAAATGCATCTCATAGTCGACAGAAATGAGAAACGATTATAATATTTATAAATGGCTATGAAAATGAAGTGCTAACAGTGACCAGAACACTTAACCTCCACACAAAAAGAGAGCAAAAGCTTGTCTGAGAAAATAGCAGAAAGCAACAGATGCTTAAGAATGATTGGTCAGTAGAGTTTTTAAGGCGGGACTTAGCACAGTGCCAATGGTGGGATGAGAAATGAACATTGATTTATCCATAATACCCAGAGGATCATGACTCAGTCACTGCAGGACAGTTTCCACTAGGTGACACTGTTTTAATAACAGGGAAAAACTCAAGTAACTATATGATGCAATTCCCTTTTCTGCCACAAGAGGAACTTATTCACACCTCTTGACTTAGATCAGAGTTCTTCAACACTGCTCTTGAAAACCCCTCTGTCATACAGAGTTCAGCTCCAGCCCTAACCAAACACACCTGAACCAGCTAACTAAGGACTTCAGGATCACTTGAAAATCACAGGCAGGGGTCTTGAAAAATAGATTTTGCTGGACAGTGCGTCCCCAGACAATTGACGGGCTGTTCGTCTACCATCTACATAACCTCTTGCATCAGTAATTACTAATAATGTAGAGAAACTGCATCTTTAATATATGCTCTCTCTTGTCTCTGCATCTCTAAATACAAGCCAGAGTGACTAAAGACACAGACGACGCATCATAATAGTCAGAACAGCCAACATCATCGGTTCGATTCCTAGAGAATGCATGCACTGCTCGAATGCAATATAAAAGTGTCTGCCAAATGCATAAAAAGTCATAAAGAGAAGGTGATAGGAGGAAGCATGTGACAAAACTCAGAATCTATCAAAGGCATGATTGTGACCTGTTCGACACACTTTTAGCACTTCTCTACCACTCGAGATGTTTTTTTATTGTTGAATTATGACTGCATTCCACTTTCACACTGGGTTAGGGAAGACGGGTAACCAAAAAATCTTTAGCTTTCCAGAACAAATATAGATATCAGATATGTTTTTGTATTCTGGGACTGTTTTAAATGTATGGGTCAAACCTTAATTCTTTGATGTATGACCAAGGCCTTGCTTGTCAAACTTCTGAATAAACATCATTCTTGCCCCAACATGCAACTCTGGAGAGAAAAAAACAGCGCAGTAGGTGAGCACAGATTTTTGCATAAAAAATAAAATAGAGGTTTGACCTTTTCAGGTAGTCATACCTTAAACAGACAGCAGGTGGCGCCTGAGGATTTATCAGAGATTCTGAGTGTAACTCATTCTGAATTCCTACATTTCAAGTTTTATGAACAGATATTCATTCAGCAGACACGTTTACCATTCAACTTACAGTACGCACTTAGTACAGATTCAATCGCCTAGGAGGAACCTGCGGGAACGTGTCTTTGCTCAAGGGTTAAAGGCTCGTTCTTTGCAGGGTTCAAACTAGCAAACTTCTACATTTTGACCCTATTTTTTAGCCACTACACCACCACACAAATAGGTTTGCAAAAGGGAACGTTTGAAAAGAATGAACTAATCACACAATTCAAAGCGTCTCAGGAAAGTTTGATGTAACTCAATTTAAATAAGCATTTTTCTAACATGTAAAGACAATGAAACACATTTTAATAACTTTATTAGGTGTCTTGTGGAGTGGTATGCTGAGTTGTAACTTAAAGACTGCAGGTTCAAATCCAAGAAGATCGGATTCATGAGCTTGTGATGCACCCAGGTTCTTACAAGACAGTACCTGTGGTAAAGATGCACTATAGGTCCAAATATCGGCTAGATGAAGAAAACCCAGAATCAACCAGAACAAACCAAAAAGCGCTGCAAATCGAAACTTGGTCCTCTAACCTAAATTCTTGGATTCTTTGCTTGAGTCCTCGACTGATCAAACAGCTTCTTTGACCAAAGGTTGTAAGACAAGACTAAGAACACTTTCAACAAAAACAGACAGTATGTGTATACCCCACTCTCTTCGCTCATCTTCCAGTGGATCTTGTGGATTCAGGACTCCTAGTATTCAAAGGAGATCGTTTACTGTTTGTGCAAAGTTGCATAAAACTGCTGGGTTTGAGGATGAGTTCCTGCAAGCTGACACAGGAACTCAAGAATAAAAGTTTTTTGCATAATCTAGATGTAAGATCTCTGGTTCTGCTCGCCTTGCTCTGAGTGGGATTCGAGCCAGTGTTTCCGGCTCGGGAGGCGAGTGCGCTATAACACGGACACTAAAGACAGCAGCCTCCAGCATCAGTCACTAGTCAGGCGCCTTTTTGGATAAAGGAGTGAGGTTTACTTGCACAGTTCTTACCAGCTGACCTCTGTTAAAGGGGATTGAATCAGTCACCCATGCAGGGTAATGATCTAGAGGGAATATCAGATTGGGAACCTTGGAAATTGTGCCCACCAAAAAAAAAAAAACGAAGGTCCCTGGCACATGCAAGTAAATGAGGCAACAAACAATATTTGAAAGATCTGGATAGGTAACAGACTGCTTGAAACTCTGCAAGGATGGATCCTCGATCCCAAGCCCAAACCGGACCATCCCTACAAGAGAATATCATGAGAGTGTGTGAAAGCTGTGGGAATGAATTCCTACAAAATTGAATGTGGGATAAGATACCTTATATTTTTGTTCCCGTACAATTCAATTGCAATTAAACAAGGAGGAGATGGGATGAGGCAACAAAGAGTTCGCTGAAAAACAGGCTGGTCTCGGTAGACATTATCATCACCTGTTTTCGTGTCTTTACATTAAAAGGACTGTCTATGCTTTGGGAGACTTATTCCAGTTATGATTCCGGTACTAGAGATGGTGCATCTAGTAATACTAAGTTTAGTCTCTAAGAGAGACTCAATCTGAAGGACCCACTGACTCATCTGTTGATCTTACTGAACACAGACCTGGTCGAGCGTGGTCTTCCTCCACCCGAATAAAGTTTTCCGATGCACAACATCCACCTGGACCAGTCAGGATTAACATCCAGTCCAAGGGATGATGGGTAGCGTTGTCAAAAGTACTGAAAGCTTGCACTGTTGTGTGGCTTCTCAAACACCTTCGATTGGCCTTTGTGTTTTTGTGCTCAACAGATATGTCAGATTCCTAATAATTCAGTACTTTTGCAAACACTAGTCCTGGGCTACTTGGAGCAGCACTTTAGTTTTCTCCAGGAGGTCTCCCATCCTGGTACTGTCCTGGCTCAACCCTGCTGAGTCTCGATGGGTAACTAGTCTAGAGCTGCAAGGTGATAGGCTGCCAGCGGCCAACTCCCTCGACAATATTTGCCAAAACGGTTGGGGAAAAGGTAGAAGGTAGCAGTTGGAGGACTTTGAATGTGCCCCTGCCTGACCTGTATGGGGTTTTTGCATGTGACATCCCACAACTCAATCTTTGCCACAATTCAGCAAGTTGAAGACCTCAAAGGAAGGGAAGTGTAACAACCACAAACGACTGCTTTCTTGTCTTCCAGTTCAAAGTTATTCACCTACAGACATGAGGAATGTGTTCTAGCCTCATGCATTAGTGATGAAACATTTGTGTGGTTTGGATCTACTGTCTGGCTGCGTGCCCAATGAAACCTCTTTGTCCAGCCAAGTTTGATGGCTGCTGCCATTTGCAGTGCTGAAAACTTATTTCAATAATACAGAAGCATGCTCATATATGGATTGACAGAAAACTGCTTACCAAGAAAAATTTCTTTACAAACTACAGATTGAGTTGGCTTAAGATCAGGCTCAATCCCAGCCTTCTGGATCTGAACCTCTCTAGCTAGGATCGTTTTTTATCTTTGAATATTTATGATCCAGTTGGTGAAAATGGTGCATCTAGTCAATTACAGCACTGATGATTTGAGGAATACTTCCTCATCGGGTCAACATCGTGCCCTAAGTCATGGGTTCAGTTCCCAGGGGACGCAAATGCACTGATAAAAATGTAAATATTGCACCGTGGATAAAAGCATCTGCCGAATGTGTCAAAGAGTTATGCATCCAAGTTTAATATTTGAGTTGGTGGTTTTTAAATGTTTGTAACCCGAAGTATAAGCAATCATACTTTAGCAGTGCACTTTCTCACAAGTTCTACTGAAAGCAAGACCCAAATCTGTTTACTAGCCACTGGCTAGTACTGTACGTAGCTTAACTTGAATTGGTCACGAGACAAAAACAGAGCCCCCTATTGGCAGTGCTGGGTACTGATTATATGGAATCTAAAAGTACTTTTAATTAGATTATATTACATTTTAAAATACTCGTAATCAGACTACAGTTACTTTTTTATTGATTACATGATTACATACTATTCACACAATAGCAATAAATTATTCATGATGGTTTTCTCAACATTTCAACACTGATGAACGCATGTATTTTTAATGTGAATTATCACTCAATAGTTAATATAATGCTTAACGCACTTCCCGTTCTTAATAACAATGAATGGAAACTATTTTCTTTCTCTATGTATTTCTTTTTTAAATCTGATAAACAAGTTACACCAAAGGTAATAAAGTAGTCTGATTATATTTCTGGTAATGGATTACATTATTGTGATATAATAAAATGTAATTTGGAATAGGTAACAGTTTTTAATTTATAAGTGATCTACACAATTTTCAATGTGTTGACAATTCTACAGTAATTTAGAACAAGTATATAAATATGTAATTTGTGTTATATTTGCAGTGTAATGATGTAACTGTCGTATAAATTATTGTTCAGTTTGAAAAGTAACTGAGTCACTAAGTACATATTCAGGCTAAGCTGTTTCACTACCATTGTGATATAAACTGTAAGCATCTACAACATTATGAGAGCACAGTGTTGGCTGTTTTCAGCAAGGAAAGTTTATCTGTTAGTTTATCTGGAGTAAGCTAGAATCGGTGAGGTCAGGGAATTAATGTCACCTGTCTTTTCTTTCTCTCTAAACCCTCACTGGCTCAAAGCCCCAACAACTCACAGCATTTCCTGAGCAGACCTAATTCCTGAGGATGGAAAGTACCAGGTCACCTCGGAAAAGTTCTTAATCTACAGTGAGAGACACTTTGAAATCGTAGAGAAGAAAGTGTTTCTCTATTAGTAGGTCAAAGGGGAAAACCTTAGTTTAATTTACACAATCACATACAATTGACTAAAGGGTGAATCTCAAATAACATGTCCAGGTCACATTTCAATAAAATAAAATAAAATAAAATAAAATAAAATAAAATAAAATAAAATAAAATAAAATAAAATAAAATAAAATAAAATAAAATAAAATAAAATAAAATAAAATAAAATAAAATAAAATAAAATAAAATAAAATAAAATAAAATAAAATAAAATAAAATAAAATAAAATAAAATAAAATATTAATATTTGTTTTTTCAATTATTTTGCATTAGATAATGAGAATATTGGTGGTAAACATGTTTATTTGTCATGAAACTAATGTCATAATGTTTCCTTCTTTTCTGAGAAAATCATTAATATCAGGAAGGCGATTAGCACATCCTCAAGTAATGCAGAGGTCAGACAGATCCGGCCGCAATATCAAAAAGATACTATGTCTATTTTTGAAGCAATTGATAGCAAAATTTTCAAAGAAATAGTGCAGCAACTAAAATCGTCAACCTGCTATCTTGACACACTTCACACATCTTTTCTCAAAAGTGTGCTAAACTGTTTAGAAGCAAATCTCTTAGACGTGGTGAACGCCTCACTTCTTTCTGGGACTTTTCCAAGACTCCCTGAAAACTGCAGTTGTTAAGTCGCTTCTGAAAAAGAGCAATCTTGACAACACCATTTTTATTATAGACCAATTATAGACTAATATCTAATGGTATCCCTCTGGGATGGTACTTAACTGGTTCAGGTCATACTTTCAAGGAGAGGTTTTTGTGTGAGTATAGCAGAGCATAAGTCTAAGTGCACATCCATGACATGCGGAGTCCCACAAGGGTCAATTGTTGCACCGCTCTTGTTTAGCCTGTATATGCTCCCACTAAGTCAAATAATGATAAAGAACCAAATTGCCTATCACAGCTGTGCTGATGATACCCAGAATTAGCTAGCCGTGTCTCTAAATGACTACAGCCCCATTGACTCCCTCTGCCAATGCATTGATGAAATTAATAGTTGGATGTGCCAGAACTTTCTTCAGTTAAACAAGGAAAAAACTGAAGTCATTGCATTTGGAAACAAAGATGAAGTGTTCAAGGTAAATGCATACCTTGACTCTAGGGGTCAAACAACTAAAAATCAAGTCAGGAATCTTGGTGTGATTCTGGAGACAGACCTTAGTTTCAGTAGTCATGTCAAAGCAGTAACTAAATCAGCATACTATCATTTAAAAAAACATTGCAAGAATTAGATCTTTTGTTTCCAGCCAAGACTTGGAGAGTCTAGTTCATGCCTTCATCACCAGCAGGGTGAACTATTGTAATGGGCTCCTCACCGGCCTTCCCAAAAAGACCATTAGACAGCTGCAGCTCATCCAGAACACTGCTGCTAGGATTCTGACTAGAACCAGAACATCTGAGCATATCACACCAGTCCTCAGGTCCTTACACTGGCTTCCAGTTACATTTAGGATTGATTTTAAAGTACCTTTACTCAAATATAAGTCACTTAATGACCTAGGACCGAAATATATTGCAGATATGCTCACTGAATATAAATCTAACACAACATCAGATAACTAGGATCGAGTCAGTTAGAAATACCAAGGGTTCACACAAAACAAGGGGAGTCCTCCTTTAGTTACTATGCCGCCGCAGCTGGAATCAGCTTCCAGAAGAGATCAGATGTGCTAAAACACTAGTCACATTTAAATCTAGACTCAAAACTCACCTGTTTAGCTCTGCATTTATTGAATGAGCACTGTGCAATGTCCGAACTGATTGCACTCTATTTTATGTAAAATTGTTTTCTATTTTCTTTATAAGTCAATTTTTAAATCATTTTTAAATTCCTTGTTTTATTTTTGCGATTATTTTTTTTTCATGATTATTTTACTTTCTTTTATGTAAAGCACTATAAATTACCATTGTGTACGAAATGTGCTAAATAAATAAACTTGCCTTGCCTAATGCAAAAAATGTGCCCTTTTGTAAGTAAGTGGTATACCAAGGCACAAAATATTTCAATCAATTTATGCAGGAGTGCAATTTTGCATATGATATTAGTATGAAATATGATCAAATGTGAAAGTATGAGTACTCACGGGAACATTCAGAACTGTAGTTCAGATCATTCATTAATGCCTGACATACTGTAAACCGACTGAATGCATTAGTATTGCTGAACAGCACTGACCTCTGGTGGAGGAAACTTGAGGTGAAGCTCCCATAGTCAAAAAAACAAAAACAAAAAAAAAGATAAAGATAAAGAACATATTCAAAATACTGTCAAATGCAGTATCTTTCTATAAGAAAACCATGCTCATTCATTTGATGTAACTTTTCATCACTTTTGAAGATAAAACCCACCTTTACAATGCATTCTTCATAAATGTATCTATAGATCTTCATATTTCATTGCCAGCACATGGAATAAAACTGTTGCTGCATCTGAACAATAATTTATATTTACATCTTCTCATTAAAGAAAACAAACTTCAGAGGAATCGCTGACAGAACCGGTTAATCGTGCTATTCTAGAGAAGCTTAACTTCATTGCCTTTTGCTTCTAATGAATTTATGAACAATGCACACATTTCTAAGTATTTAACAGATATAGATGCAACTTTAAGTCTAAAGTGAGATGCATAGTGAGATGAATGCAGTGACAGTGCAGAGTTTCTGTAAGTTTTATAAAGGTTAATTCAAGACTTTCTAAAGGCCTTTTTAAAGACCTTAAACTACTTTTAAGGAATAATTGAAATGATACAGGGTACATCAGTATGTTCTCTGAATGTTAGTGTTTAATGAGAACACAATGAGTTGTATTATCCCCACTTAAGTGTTTGAAAACTTCCAGCAGATCTCATTACCTTTTAATTTATTTTACCCACAAAATAGAGCTTAACTAGATATAACAATAACTTCTGCTGTACCTTCTGATCACACTGCAAGAAAGTGATGTTCCTCAGTGTTTTGTCTTGTTTTCCAGTGCAAATGTATAAAAAACTCTTAAATCAAGGTATATGCAAAAAAAGTCAAATGATACAAAGTCTTGTTTCATATAAATTTATCAAAATGAAGTGAATTTATTTGCCCGATTTTCATTAATCATTTCATTAATTTTGTTCAATTTATATATATATATATACATACATACATACATAAATACATACATACAAGAATTAATGTCTTCATAACATCTCAACTTAGTGTATCTTGAATTAAGGATGGTTAGATGTTTGAATCGGGCAACAAGACAATTACTAACAAAGATCTTCATTTATGCAGTGCATGCTACATTTAATGTCATGACATCATGCAAAGGTTTTTAAGACCTTTTAAAGCTTTAATTTGTGGAAAGGAAAATTAAACCTTTAAGACCTTTTTAAGACATGCAGAAACCCTGTTGTGTATATAGTACTCAATCTCAGAAGAAGTAATAATAAAACAAACAAAAACAATAATAAAGAACGATTGAAAGTGTCCATCTATACAGACATGCTCGTGCATGCTTACCAGGCTCTGCTCTGTGTGTCTCCTGTGACTGCCTCTCTCTCTGTGCTGTGTGTGCAGACAGGGTGGAACAGACGGGGTGAAAGCGTCCTTTTATGCGGAATGGTGTGTGTTATGCCGGTAGCAGGGTCGGACCCAGAGCCAGTGGGAGGGTAACATGTGCACAGGACCATCTGCATTGGAAAAACAAATCCTGTAAAGACTGGATGGATTTCGTTGAGTGAGGGAAAACTGCCCAGATGTCTTAAGGCCTGAGCAACAGATGTGTTACACTCTCTACTGAACACACAGAACACACACACACACACACACACACACACACACACACACACACACACACACACACACACACACACACACACACACACACACATTTTTAGCATGGTTATTAGTTGGTCAATAAGAACTACTGAATTTGTTAGAATAACATATTGAATTATTAAATTATGGAACATAATATTTGTGCTAAAGAAAAAAGACAAAAAATTGTTACCACAAAACTATTGATGTGAACTGCAAAAAAAAAAAAAAATCTATTCAAATAAATAAAAGAAATTGTCCTTGAATGAATGTATACTTACATGTACATTTATGCATGTATGCAGGCATGAATTCATACACTTGCCCTCATGCATGCATGTAAACTTAAAATATACACTTATGCATGCATGCATAGATTTATACACTTACCCTTTTGCATGCATTTAACTTAAATAAGTATATATACTATGTACACTTGCCTTCATGCATGCATAACTGTATACACTTGCCATTATGCATGCATGTAAACTTAAAATATACACTTGCCTTCATGCATGCATGTAATCTTAAAATAATTGACATCTTACTTTTTCCAGTGTCATTTATCTTAGTATAAGGCATGAATTACTCTATAGTTTCACTGGCATGGCTGCTTTGGAAAGTGATGGGTGAAGCTTCTGCTTTTCACTCGGGTTCTGCAAATAGATCGGCAGCATTCACCTTTAGCTCGGCCGACCATGTGTCTAATCCAGAAAGAGTTGTAAAGCTCTCAATGAGCTTGAAGAGGTTTATGTGAATGGACACCTGCAACTTTTATTTGTGAACCGATGCTCATACAGTAGATTTTTACACAGGTGGTCGATATTTACCTTTACTTGATTTAGATTGGACCAATTTAACTAGCGGACAGGTGCATTTTGGGAAAGCCTCTTAGGACACTTCTTTTAGACCAGGTGTGTCCAATCCTGCTCCTGCAGAGCAACTGTCCTGCAGAGTTTAGCTCCAACCCCAACTAAACACACCTGAGGCAAGTTGAAGCCAAACTCTGCAGGACATTAAACCTCCAGGAATGAGTTTAGACCCCTGTTTTAGACACTTCCAAGCAGCACAGACTGAAATGGTGGGTAAGAATAAACCATGTGCACTCACACACAAATGAGGGCTTTAGCAGATATCCACGTGAATGAAACACAAATGACAATTCCACCATCTGACAACTCAAAATCTGAAAATAGCTCATTCATCGAAACTTACCAGCCCATCTGACTGAATGAAATGACATTGACTCTCTCTTTCTGTGTGTATGTGTGTGTGTGTGTGTGTGTGTGTGTGTGTGTGTGTGTGTGTGAGAGAGAGAGAGAGACAGAGAGAGAGCTTAACCTGGCAGTCTGGAAGTGTGCATATGGTGACAGCATCTGTGTGAGTGTAAACCAGCAAACACTAACCAACCACACAACATCAACTCTCATTCACAATGTTCTCTCACACTCTCTCAATGAGAGACAGAGATGATGACCAAACCTCTGTAGCATTTGAACATATTAAAATAAATAAAATTAAGTAATGCAACACAGTGCATTCACTGAAAATATTATGCAAATTCTTATTTGAACCTTACTGTCAACAAACTCCTCAACATCAACTCAGACGAATGTGAGTAAAATTATAAAAATGCAAGTTACAATTATAAATAAAGTTATAAAATAAAAACAAATATATAAATAAAGGTATGAAGTTACAACTTCATTCGCACATGCGCTGTTGTCCCTCCACTTTTTACAAAAGAATGACAAATTTGTGTCAATTTTTAGCCACAATTGAGCGGATTTTGTTTTCTGATAACCTGGCAACTCTGTTATTGTTCTTTTGCGGATACGGGTCAGTTCAGAACCATGAAGTTGTCAGCATGAACCCTTGCAACATTTTAGGAACCATGTTACCATGTTAAGCTGGAACTTATGTTTTCCCAAGTAGGCCTAATTTAAAAAAAGAGATGAATGTGGATGTAAAATTAGATTCTAGAGCTAATAATAATAATATTGACCGCTTTTAGTTCAAATTTTGTTTAAGATAGGCTTATTTATAATTGCTCTTTGCCTGTAGGTAACATTCACCTAAATATTATGAATTGATTATCGGTTTGTTTGACGATAAATCATGATAAAATTCCACACGTTTAGTATTATGGTTTCATATTTTAATTATCATTAAAACCGTATCAGTAAAACAAATCAGGATAAATAAATACTGTCCAGCATAATGCAAAGTTTTAAGTAACAGTCTCAAAATTGGGAGGTTTTACAGGTTACAGAAAACAGCTCTATTTCTGCTGTTCCATAAGCGCCACCTGGTGTCAGAGAGTTGATTTACAGAAATGTTATTTTTTTTTAGGTTTTATCTGGCCCCAAAAAAATAAAAATAAAAAACAGACCGCATTTTCATGCCCTGCTGTAAATTTTAACAAGTTGATGAAAAAGCTTAATGTGGATTCTGCACATTTAGATAATTCGGATAAGAGATCTAGATTTATCTATGGAGCAGATGAAATGCATATAACCATCTATTAATTAATAATAATTTTTACTTAACCCTCTTCTTTATTTAAAGGCTGAAATGCGAGAAACTTTTTCAAAGCTTTATTTGAACATTTCATGTTATTAGATAAACTGTTGTCAGTCAACTTGTCATTTAAAATCCAACAAAGCTCTTATAAATTCACAGCCCACAAATAAAGTGTGTAAATTCATCAGTGATCCCAAAAATGTTTTGTGCACTTTGCACTTTTTAACATTTGATTTGTGGCCTCATATGAGCTTTGTTGGCCTATTTCTCTGGATTTTATTTATTTATTTGTAATATTTGAGCTATTTTTGGATCTACACACTGTGTATTTAGTTGAGTGTCTGGCGCTATGCTTCTCCAGTTTATGCAAACAAAAAGTAATTTTATTTGTTGTCTGTTGGTTTTAAATATACAAAATAATTATTTAAATAATTAGTAAAACGATTTATGTCAGAAGCCTAATTTTTGAACATTTCCAGCATGTTTTAACAACATCGGGATTATACCGATAATAACCGTGATCATTTTGGTCACTATAATCGAGATAAGACATTTTATACCTTTTCATCTCTATATATGAGTGCTTATTAATTGTACATGTATTATTATTATTATTATTATTATGAGAGTTACTGATGCTGCAGGAATGACGCTGTCTGGCAGGGCTTTCTCTTTTTTTCCCTCAAGGAAAACAAAACGTGAACTTCCTGTTTCGGGGTGGTCCAGGGAGTCTGAGAGAGAGAGAGAGAGAGAGAGAGAGGGAGGGAGGGGGAGGTCTCGCATTCTCGTGCTGCCGCTGCAACTCGGGGCTCTCGGGACCGGCGGCACCGATTATGGAATCTCTTTCCTAAAATCCAACTTTAGAGAAAACTTCTGTGGAGTTTGTGCTGATTGAGTCCGAGGCGGAGAATAATATTCACAAGAGCTCCTATCTGCTTCTGCATCTCTCTCTATGTGTGTGTGTGTGTGTGTGTGTGAGGAGAAAGAGGGGCTTTATTGGAAATTCTCGAACCCCCATCGGGACGCTCTCGGCTTTCAGCTCCGCTCGCGCAAGTTTTCCAGGGAAGAGTGGAGTTTGCTGGGATCAGCGCGAGGCCACACAGACTGATGAAAGGTAACGCGCTTCTCCTTCGTATTAATCAGATGTGTGCAACTTATATTTAATGTAGCCTATAGAATATGATGTGAACTTTCACAGATGTGCTGTTACTGTGTATCATGTCAGTGTAAGTGTGAATGGGATCTTCAGTGCGCTGGAGTGTTAATCAAGTGGAATGTTTGCGTATTGATTAACAATCCAAACATGTGTGTCTATACAGACTCTTGAGGGTCTCTTGAGTAAATGATGAACACGAGAGTATTTAAGCAACTAAAGCAAGGGGCATTCAAATAGCAAAATGCACAAACGTCAGGAAGGATTTAGTATTATGAGTGTTAGTTTTAATATCGGTGTGGTCTTTTGGTTTTGCACACTATTTCTGCTTGTGAAGCGTGCGCGACGGTGTTCTCTCGGGGATTTTCCTTTAGTGTCCTGGTGGTCTCGCAGTCGTATCTCAGATTTGCAACTAACTAGGCAACCAAGCTGTGGTAAACTGGTTATTTGCATGCTTATATGTTATCTTCTGCATGTATTTTGTCGTTTGATGCGATAGTTTGTGATTGTTTCAGTGTGGAGCTTCTGTTCTTCTACAGGCCTCATCCCAACAGCTGTTTCTTTTAACGGGAAATACTTGAAGTCTCGAGTATATTTTCCAAATGTGTCTAACCTGAAGCCCCACCACAACACTGACACTGCGTTCTGCATATAAAGACATAAAAATCAAACACAAAAAATAATATTATTATTATATTTGATTATTCATGTTTTTATATGAAGAATTTTCAAGAGCATTCTTTACATAAGAGCTATGTAATCCCTAATAAACTTTTTATAATCCTCAAAGAATTGTTGCACTTTTATTAATAGGACATTTATTGTCCTGGACGGGGGATTATACATATTTTGTACTGCTGCATTTGATTGTCGTCATGGGTTCTTAAACACAAACTACATATTATGTTAGATCAAGAGAGAAAGAGAGACTGTGAAAGTTTTAAATGGGGGAAAACAAACATCTAATATAATCTTCACAAATCTGTGTAATTGCCGTGTGAAAATCCCAGATGAGTCGACGTAATAGATCAGTAATTAGGGGCTGATGTCATAACGCCATCAAACTCACTTCACATTGAATTTTGACATAAAGAGGGTTGCTGAAAGTCTACAACAAATTAAAATAAGTTACCGGTGCATAAAGTGATTAGGAAAAGCTTTTTTTTTTTTTTTTTTTTTCTGACCAGTGCTTGACCTCTCGAAGCCTCTATCAATTCCAAGTTTTTTTGTCCTGCCAACGTCAACAGTTCAGTTATCTTGTCAACTGTAAAACATGATTTTATGGGTAATACAGAGGCTTCCTGAAAGCTGTTTTCAGTTTGTTTCAGCACAGTTGCACATAGAAGTCATTGGTTGCCAATCCACTCCAGGTTGATGTGGGATCTGGTCTAGAGGTGAGAAAGACTCTGTAGGGTGTCTTCCTCTTCCCCCGGAGCTCATTAGTGTTTGATGGACCTGCGTTAGTGCCAAAAGGCTTCTGTTAGCATAATCACACTCACGCAGATCTGGCCTGATATACCTCCCTCTGAGTCGGTCACAGGAAAGTGTTAAAGAGGCGATGCATGTATGTCACCTTTTGCTAACCTGTGGGTGGAGATCCAGAGGTTGAACTTGTCTAATGATGGTTCAGTAGTAATTCTGCTATAATATCCTCAAATGAGTGTGATTCACATTACACTGTGTTCGTTTGCACACGAGAAGCTCGTGATCGAGTGTTTTCAGTGCGAATCGGTTTGCAGTAAATGCACAAACTCCATCTCTGTATCTCTGAGTTTAGGCCACTTATAATGCGCATTTAAAAATGCAACATGCACTAAAACTTCTTCCTAAACTTGTAATGAGAAGTGCAAGTACAGCAAACATGGACTTTTTAAAATCATATTTTAAATAATATCTTACAGTTTACATCATGTAATTTTGAATTTAAAAAAATGTAAATGCAACTATTTTCTTGCAATTCTGACTCTTTTTTTCTTGCAATTGCATGTTTATATCTCACAATCAGAATCCTGAGTTTATATCTCATAATTCTGAGTTTAAATCTTGCAATTCCAAGTTTATATCTCACAATTCTGAGTTTAAATATCTCACAATTCTGACTTTATATCTCACAATTCTGACTTTATGTCTCATAATTCTGACTTTATGTCTCATAATTCTGACTTTATGTCTCACAATTCTGACTTTATGTCTCATAATTCTGACTTTATGTCTCATAATTCTGACTTTATGTCTCACAATTCTGACTTTATGTCTCATAATTCTGACTTTATGTCTCACAATTCTGACTTTATGTCTCATAATTCTGACTTTATGTCTCACAATTCTGACTTTATGTCTCATAATTCTGACTTTATGTCTCATAATTCTGACTTTATGTCTCATAATTCTGACTATGTCTCACAATTCTGACTTTATGTCTCATAATTCTGACTTTATGTCTCATAATTCTGACTTTATATCTCATAATTCTGACTTTATGTCTCATAATTCTGACTTTATGTCTCATAATTCTGACTTTATGTCTCATAATTCTGACTTTATGTCTCACAATTCTGACTTTATATCTCACAATTCTGACTTTATGTCTCATAATTCTGACTTTATATCTCACATTTCTGACTTCATATCTCACGATTCTGAGTTTAAATATCTCACAATTCTGACTCTTTTTTTCTTGCAATTGCATGTTTATATCTCACAATCAGAATCCTGAGTTTATATCTCATAATTCTGAGTTTAAATCTTGCAATTCCAAGTTTATATCTAACAATTCTGAGTTTAAATATCTCACAATTCTGACTTTATATCTCACAATTCTGACTTTATGTCTCATAATTCTGACTTTATGTCTCATAATTCTGACTTTATGTCTCATAATTCTGACTTTATGTCTCACAATTCTGACTTTATGTCTCATAATTCTGACTTTATGTCTCATAATTCTGACTTTATGTCTCACAATTCTGACTTTATGTCTCATAATTCTGACTTTATGTCTCACAATTCTGACTTTATGTCTCATAATTCTGACTTTATGTCTCATAATTCTGACTTTATGTCTCACAATTCTGACTTTATGTCTCATAATTCTGACTTTATGTCTCATAATTCTGACTATGTCTCACAATTCTGACTTTATGTCTCATAATTCTGACTTTATGTCTCATAATTCTGACTTTATATCTCACAATTCTGACTTTATGTCTCATAATTCTGACTTTATGTCTCATAATTCTGACTTTATGTCTCATAATTCTGACTTTATATCTCACAATTCTGACTTTATATCTCATAATTCTGACTTTATGTCTCACAATTCTGACTTTATGTCTCATAATTCTGACTTTATGTCTCATAATTCTGACTTTATATCTCACAATTCTGACTTTATGTCTCATAATTCTGACTTTATGTCTCATAATTCTGACTATGTCTCACAATTCTGACTTTATGTCTCATAATTCTGACTTTATGTCTCATAATTCTGACTTTATATCTCACAATTCTGACTTTATGTCTCATAATTCTGACTTTATGTCTCACAATTCTGACTTTATGTCTCATAATTCTGACTTTATGTCTCATAATTCTGACTTTATGTCTCACAATTCTGACTTTATATCTCACAATTCTGACTTTATGTCTCATAATTCTGACTTTATGTCTCATAATTCTGACTTTATATCTCACATTTCTGACTTCATATCTCACGATTCTGAGTTTAAATATCTCACAATTCTGACTTTAAATCACACAATTTTGACTTATGTTTGTTTTTATTGTTTATATTGCAATTCTGACTTTTCTAGTAATTCTGAGAAAACAACTGAGATCTAAACTCAGAAATATGAGATATTTTCACACATTTAGGGCTGGGTATTGTTCAAAATCTTTCGATCCGGTGTCAATTTCGATACCTCAGTTTCGATACCGGTTCCTAACGATACTTTTTTCGATACCATATGTTTTAAAATCCATTTCAACATCAACACAAATACATTAAACACAAAACTTTTATTTTTCACCTTAATTGAAACAAATTCTGGTAACACTTCACACTCAGGATAACATTATTAATACAACTGGTTGTGCTTTTTGGAGGGGTGCGCCATTCAGGGGCGGACTGGGACCAAAAAGTGTCCCTGGACTTTCTGGCCCACAGCAGCCCACCACATCATAACGCAAACGCCCCTGTTTTGATGGCATTTATTAATTTGATATTTAAGTAAATAGTTTGGGGATTTTAACCAATAGGGCAACTAATCCTCGGTTGAAAAAAAAAAAAGAAAAAAAATAGACCAGCAGCTGTTAATTTAGCGACTTCTACTGAGCGATACATGCTCATCAAGACACAAACATTCTCCTAGAACTCACATTTTGCATTCAGTTAACAGATCCATACGAATCATGCATGAAATAGAGGTTTATAAACTCAAACGATAGCTTTATGTGCTTTACAGATGAACTTGAAGTCTTTATTCATTCGAGATGTTCAAGATAATCTTTGGCACGGTACGGTCGCAAGTTCATCATCCGATTAGTGAACCGATAATTCTTTTGAGTCAATCTTTTAAAATAATAATTTATTTTGTTTGACTAAACCAGTGTGGAAACCAGTGTTTCACAAACTGGATAGATCTGAGGTGCAGGGCTCGCAAAATCGTTAGCGTCCCGGGGCTATTGTGTTTTCCAGTCCGATGGGCTATCGTGATGTAAAATTCCTAACTTGATTCGCGTTGTTCACTCGCTTAAAGGGGTGAAACGGATCGTAGCTGATCGTTTGCACTTGTTTCTAAATCTTGCTGATTCAAGCGTTTTAAACAATTCGCGTGCGTTCGGAGCTTGCGCGCACTCATTCAAAGCATGCGCTGCGAGCAGCATTTCAGACAATGCGCGTACAGAGAATGAATTCATCTTTCGCGTATCGTAACTTCTGAATGAACACACACACACACAATTATATCATAATAATTGTCTCTGCAAGTATTCTCGTAAACACAGTCGGTTATGTTTTAAGTGAACGTATACACTGGCCTGCTGCTCAGAGAAATTCGCTGTACCAGATAAATCGGTCTCTCTCTGTTTTTTAGACGACGTGAAAGGGGGCGTGTTTCAAGATACACAATGGAGTAGACCAAACTAAACAGGGAGGGAGGTCAAAACACTCATCCAAACAAATGCTTCATTAAATTGGTGGTATTGCCAGCTTTGGTTGCAATACTTTAATCGCATATCCACTTTTATAAAGTGTAGCCACACTTTAGACCTCTTTGGCATTGTAAAACGGAAATGTTTTGAGAAAAAACAACTACACTTGTGCTGTGTGACTGCGAGTATCTTCAGAAATCCTTCCAGTCACGTCACGTGGTGGTGGACAGCCAATCACGACGAATTTAGGTCCTTGCATGCACGTATGCTACAAGCTCACACAGACACAGCTGCTTGGCAAAAAAAAAAAACACGGCCGTTTGGCTTTTGGAACTGAAATTTGGCACCAAAAGATAAATAATTTTTCGATACTCATAGTATCAAAGTTTTTCGTTCGATACCATAAAGGCATCGAAGTTCGGTACCCAGCCCTACATACATTCTACATTTAGCAGACACTTTTATCCAAAGCGACTTACAGTGCATTCAGGCTAACATTTTTCTACCTAACATGTGTTCCCTGGCAATCGAACCCACAACCTCGCGCGGCTAACACAATGCTCTACCAATTGAGCCATGGGAACACTATTTACTCAGAATTGCCAGATATAAATCCAGAATTGTGAGAAATAACCTCTGATTTGCGAGATTTAAACTCAGAATTGCGAGATATAAATTCAGAATTGCGAGATATAAATTCAGAATTATACGATATTTAAACTTAGAATTGTGAGATATTTAAACTCAGAATTGTGAGACATAAAGTCAGAATTGTGAGAAATAACCTCTGAATTGCGAGATATAAATTCAAATTTGCGAGATATAAATTCAGATTTGCCAGATATATATTCAGATTTGCGAGATATAAATTCAGATTTGCGAGATATAAATTCAGATTTGCGAGATATATATTCAGATTTGCGAGATATAAATTCAGATTTGCGAGATATAAATTCAGATTTGCGAGATATATATTCAGATTTGCCAGATATATATTCAGATTTGCGAGATATATATTCAGATTTGTGAGATATAAAGTCAGATTTGCGAGATATATATTCAGATTTGCGAGATATAAAGTCAGAATTGCGTGATATAAACTCAGAATTGTGAGATATAAAGTCAGAATTAGGAGGAGATATTTAAAGTCAGAAATGCGAGATATAAAGTCAGAATTGTGAGATATAAAGTCAGAATTGCGTGATATAAACTCAGAATTGTGAGATATAAAGTCAGAATTAGGAGGAGATATTTAAAGTCAGAATTGTGAGATATAAAGTCAGAATTGTGAGATATAAAGTCAGAATTGCGTGATATAAAGTCAGAATTGTGAGATATAAAGTCAGAATTAGGAGGAGATATTTAAAAGTCTCATCACATTTTTAATTTTTTTATTCTGTGACAGAAACAGGCTTCCACACCTATGTGTTTTTTTTCTCTGTTTAGTCTAAATAAATGTGTGTGTATTACTGTATTTGTGGGTGGGATGTTCCTCGCTGTGTTTTGCTGTGTGAATCCAAGTGTGTGAGAGACAGCGTTCACTAAAGCTGGCCCAGGCAGAATCCAGGCAGGCAGGCGGCAACAAGTGGTGTGTTTTTCCGCCAGATTCCTTTTTGGGGCAGCACAGCAAGACTTGTGTCACGTGACACTTTCCTTTGCCTCCCCCTCTCTCTCTCTCTCTGCGGCGTGGAGACCACCCTCACGGGGATCGCAGACCCCAATAACACCCTTTCACACTCCGTGAACCTGAAACAATCAACTTTTAATAGCAGCTGTCCGTCCAGTCAGCGGCCCGAGCGGCACAGAGCCGGAGCTCAGAGACCGAAGCAGAGAAGGAAGGAGTAAAACCCACTAAATACCCCCATCCCTCTTTAATGTCCCTTGAGCTTTTCCTCCATCCTCTTTTCTGTCCCTCTTTCATTCATGAAGGACAAGAGAGACAGAATAAAGCTCAGGACTGATGCTGCGTGTCTTCTCAAGTCTTACAGTGCGAATGTCTGCTGGATTCACATTATTCGTCTTTCTTTCTTTCTTGCTTGCTTTTTTTGCCTTTATGTTTTCTTGCTTTCTTTGCCTTCTTTCTTTCTTGCTTTCTTTTTTTTGCATTTCTTTGTATTTTTTTGCTTGTTCTTGCTCTTGTGCATTCAGACTCTTTTAGTTATTTTTTTCTTGCTTTCTTTTTTGCTTTCTATCTTTCATCTTCCTTGCTTTCTGTATTTCTCTTTCTTGCATGATCTTCTGTTGTCCTTGCATTCCTACTTTCTTTCATGCTTTCCTTCTTTCTGTCTTTTATCTTTTTTTCTTGCTTTCATTCTGTCTTGCTTGCTTTCTTTTCTCCTTTCTCTTCATGAAGGGAGTAATTCAGCCCAAAAATTACAATTCTGTCATCATTTATTCATCCTCGTGTCATTTCGAACCTGTATGATGTATGATGTAAAGTAGGTTTATCACCATGTTCGTGCTTCATTGACTGTAAAAGACATGGAAACAGCAGCGTGAACATTCTGCCAAATGTCTCCTTTCGTGGTTCTCAGAAGAAATACAGTCACAGGTTTGGAACGACGTGGATGATGACAGAATCATCTTATCCAATTGAGTTAATTTTTATAAATTCAAGTCACAGACATCCTCCGATGACAATTTGAGGAGACACAAGTCTAAGCGTCTCTTCATTCCTCTTCATTTTCACACTTTGAGCTGACATTAGTTGTGGGATCATCTGTCAACGGTTTCAGATGGAAAAATGTTGCAAGGTGATGTTTGAACAGAAATGTATAAATGTTTAAATAACGAAGCCTTGGCACAGACCACTAAACCACGATTGTTTTCTCTCACCACACCTCTGTCTCTCTGGTTCGGTTTCCATCTCTCTGAATCAAATGGTCAATAACTCTTTCATAGTCGAGATGATTCCCTCGCTGGAGTTTGCATCGGTGAAAGACGAGAGCTCACAGAGGATTTCAAATTAGAGGCTGGATTATGTTACGAAACGGTCGAACAATTGAGCTTTACAAGCAGCAATTGTCCACATATTATAATCATGCATTTTTCAGATGGTGGCATGTTCACATCAATGATCTACAGATCTGACGGCGAGAAGATGCTCTTTCCAAAGAAAGTGACCGAATTGTGAGGAATTGTTTGAGATTTAGACAGCGAGACCTGTTTATCAACCTATTTCTCCTGATTCTACCTTTCACTTCAGTCCTTGTTCACTTCATGCCATCATGAAGTTTAGTCTCCGACTAAATTAGTCACTTTAAACCAGCCCAACAAGTTTCAATAGTCCAATTCCTCTCCAGATACCGTTTCTTGTGGTGTTCCAAAGAAAAGAAAGTTTTCACTCGTTTGGTATTTCACAAAGAAAAGACAAATATCCGTTGTACTGTTGATCCCAAAAATGACCAACCTTTTAAAATTGCCGGTGAATCTCTTATTGTGCTATATTATCACCAAATCTTAGATTTAATATTTTGTATTTCTTTTTGGAGCTGATTGTTTGTAGACCTGAGAACTTCAGATTTTGAGTGAAAAAAGCAATATTAGTGGTTATTTTTGGTAGTTTTCACTCAGAAACAGAAGTGTATAAGCTCAGAACAATCAATGGCTTCCAAATTGGAAAGAAAACGTTCACAAAAAGACTGAATCCAATATTTGGTTATAATACAGCATAATGAGACGTTTTTAAAAGACCTGTCATTTTTGACCAGAAACTCTACGAGTGTAACAAGGTGGAGAAAAAAAGTACAAAAATTATCCCAAAACATTATTACATAAATAAATATATGTGGGAAGTTGTTATAACCCGTGTGAGCAAAGCTAGTAACATTACCAAGCAAAAAAGCATGAAAAACTTGAAATCTAATTTATTCCAAATTTTATTCACCACTTTAAACCTTTTTACAGAAAGAGGAACCAAAGAGATCTCTAGTGCTTATTCCTTCCTATGATTGAGTGGAAACCGAATGAGTTCGGGGTCTCTCTCGATCAGTACACGTTTGCAGCATGCCATTTAGTGTGTGTGTGTGTGTGTGTGTGTGTGTGTGAGTGTGTGTGTGATGACTCACTGGAGTCCAGAGCTGCGAGGGGGCGTGTTTATTATTCACTCCGTTGTCATGGAAGCGCAGGAGTTTTGAACTCGCATCATTGTAATTACGCGTCTTTGATGTGTTTCTTGCGCTTCGGATTTTTGGCATTTGACAAATTAGATGCAACCCAGAAGAATCATCAAAAGAAAGTTAAATTGATTACTCAGAGCTTTTAGCAGCAGTGCAGATAATAATCCAGACCCTGGCAGACAAACATGCGCATGCACAAACACGCATACACTCACAACTTTACCTGTGCATGCTTTCATGCATTCATCAGAGCGCGCTCGTTGCATAAGTTTGCCGTCACCTCACACGCATGCCGTTACGTACATGCATGCGCATATGTATGTAGGCAAACCCAATTAAGTCTTTGCAAAAATAATATTGTTGGCCCGAGCTGAGAGGAGTTGAGTTTTATTAGCACTGGAGTGAATAATGCTCAGCGAGAGAGACTGAGAGAGAGAGAGAGAGTTGTAGAGTGTTTGAAATGCGCTGTGAGTCAGACTCTCAGATTTATGCCCATGGGCTGCTGCAGCTTCTTGGGTGGGCTGCACAGACGCATTCGACCAATCAGAGACGCAGAAACGCACAGAAACTCAGTGCTGCGTTCCTGCTGTTGCACACTGCTGCCCAGACACTCACTTGCTTTTCTCTCTTTCTTTCTTGCTTGCTTGCCTTCTTGCTTTCTTTCTTTTTCTTCTCTCATTCTTCCTTCCTTTCAAAACTCTTCTTAATAGAAGAACAGTTCATCAAGAATTGAAATGCATAGTTCATGTTGTTTCAAGCCGTCTCATTTTCTTTGGTCTGTGGAGAAGTTTAGGTGAATGTTCACGCCGCTCTTCTCTAATGCAAGCCGAGACACGGTAAAAAATGAAAGAAAGTAGGCTTTTTAAAACTTTTATGCTCAAAACAAGTTTAAAAATCAAAGGACAAAGTACACTTCTGTCTCAATATCTCGTGCATTGTTGTTTCTCAGTTACTTTGCACTTTGTTTTTAAGAATGTTTTGATATTTTTTCTGGAAAACAAAACAGTTTTGATTAAGAATGTGGGGTTTTTAACCCCCTCAGGGTTATTATACTTAACTAAAACCATGAAAAAATGAATTATTATTTTCGACCACAGCCAGTACGTTTTGCATTATTAGTGCTATTCACTGAAATAGACGTGCTGCGTTTCTGTGATTTGTTATTTGATGGTGTTTATTACAAAACTGCGCTATATTCCATCTAAAACTATTTAAACAGCATTTTTCAAATTCTAGTACCATTATTTTACATGCATTTTCATGAGCTCGTGTTAACTGAGAGAATGCATGGAATATTTGTACTTTTAAAATTAATTTCTCACATCACAGGACCATTTAAAATGAACTAATAATGTATTACATGCATATGCATTTTCACCTTGTTGTTGATACCTGCCAGCTACCCAAATACTTATGTAATAAGTCTGTAGATGTATTAACTGTCTTCATGTTCAATTTTATCTCAGAAACCACTGTAATAGAAATATTTTAAGATGATAAGCCGGGCGTCAGAGGCACAGAACGAGACGTTTAGCGTGCTGTCGAAAGCTGGTTTCTGCTTGTTCCCAGTTCAAGTGCAGATCTGATAAGAGTCGCTCCGCTCAGAATGTTGTTTTTGTGCCAGTTTGCTCTGTTTGTTTTACAAAACCTAAAAAAATCAGGGCCCGCATATCCTCCGTGATTCCAGCAGGATTTGAGTGTGCGCAGGAGATGTGACTGATAGACACACGAAACCTGAATACAGCGCAACCTTTTTATTACTGTGTCACTCATCTAAAGCTTCCTTCAGCTCTGAATGCACTGTATGCATTAAACTTATTTTCGCTTATTATTATTGTTTTAATAATAACAATAATACTTATTATTAAAACAATATTTTTAATAAATATTTATTATTAAATACCTGTTTAAATTTCGTTTGATTATTATAATAATGATTAATTAAAATAATAAAATATTCACATATATATACATTATGATGATGATTATTATTATTATAAATTACTTTTTAAATTTAGATTTATTATTTACAGTAGTTCCAGAAAAAATCTCCAAAAACTAAATGAATAAAAAAAATTATAGTATTTTTGGTGTGCATAATTTATTTAAATGTTTTTTTCTCCTTGTTAATAATAATGTTTGTATAATATACTATAAATAACACGTAAAACAATACTAATACGAACGCTGTATCAGTGCATTCTCTTAAAGTGACAGTCTTTATATTAATCCAACAGCAACAACAAAGAATTCAATCACTGCTCTTGATTAAAAAGCTTTTTTAACTTTAATAAAGAATAATCTTTAATTTATAGTGCAAAATGCAATGCTGTTTTACATTTGATTACTTTAAGTAATTTCTGTACCTAAAAACTAATGCAAGACCTACCTAAAAAAAACCTGAAAGTCAGTTTATTTTATTTGTATCTTTACTCTGTTGTATAATAATATATGATAATATATATATATTTTTTGAAAGCATAGTTTTCCATAAACATAGCACATACAACGGTACCGAAACCGTGAAACAAACCGAACTGTGAAAAAGTTGAACTGTTCCACCCTAATATTTACATAATCATTTGGCTGACGGACGCTTTCATTCAATGCGACTTACGATAGATAAAATCTATTTAAAATCTATTAAAAAAACAGTATTTTTTAGTGCCAAAATTGACCAGAAGTTGGGTCAGATTCCCGGCCTGATTTACTGCACACACTGATACAGTATATATAGGTAGTATTGTAGTTTGAGTAGTTTCTTTAAATGTGTTTTATCTTTAAGTCACTGTGTTGTTGTTGTCCTCTGTAACTTGACTCTTGTCTCTCGCTCCGTCAGCCGTGTGGACGCTAATGCAGTGTGAGGCTTTTATAGTAATAGTCATTTGTGCTTGTGAGCTCGTAAGTTATTATTTACAGGCGGCTCTGTGTGTGTGTGTGTGTGTGTGTGTGTGTGTGAACGACTGACCTCTCTCGCCGTGTGCTGCATCTGTTTCTCATTGAGACACACAGTTCCTCCTCAGAGTTATAATAATTGCACTCATTAATTACGCACGGACTGCACACACTCTGAGTTTCAGGACTTCGGCTCGCCGGAGCTCTTATGCTTACAGACACAGATTTGCTAAATAGCATTTAATAAAGTGTTATCCAGGCTTGACCTCTTCCATTTGAGTTTGCTCATAAGTTTCCCAGGTTTGCGGAGCGAGTGTTGGACGGTTGAGTTGGTCAAGCTGCTGTTGATTCAGCTACTGACCTGATGTTTTTTCACTCGCATGTAAACACACACACACACACACACACACACACACACACACACACACACACACACAGACACACACACACACACACACACACACACACACACAGACACACACACACACACACACACACACACACACACACAGACACACACACACACACACACACACACACACACACACACACACACACACACACACACACACAGACACACACACACACACACACACACACACACACACACACACACAGACACACACACACACACACACACACACACACACACACACACACACACACACACTGATCAGGTCATTTCAGATCACTGGAATCAACATTTGGAACTACTTTATAATTTTATATGTCCTGTTTTTATTTTAATTTAAAACATTTAGTAACTATGTTGTGTGATTTAGTCATTTTAATTGATTTATATTTATTGCCTTGACAACTAGCTAAAATGTAATATGTTTTTATATATCATCTATAATTGTTTATATCAGTATTAAAATTATGTTTTTACTTTCATATTTGCAGTTCATTTGAATTTTTAGGGAAATGTTTAGTAAAAACTTTTTTCGTCATTTTGATAATTTTTTAAAAATCATTTTTATTTCAGTTTTAGTTATTTTATCAAGTTACTAAAGGATATTAAACTAAATAAAAATGTGAAATGTTGCTTTGGCAGCCAGCTAAAAAAATGTATTTATATTTTTTTTGTTTAATTTTATTTTTTACCTTTTTTGTATCACTTTACAGCGCTACTTTAGTTTTATACATTCTAAACTATAAATTAAAAATACTTCAAAAGCATTTATGTATCTTAGTTTATTATAATTTCAGTATTTACTAATACATCATCAACAATGAACAGTTACATTATTATTAACTGAATTGAATTACCATTGTGTATGAAATGCGCTTTATAAATATACTTGCCTTGCCTAACTAATGCTAACAAAGATTAAAAAAATAGTGTATCAAATGTAATGCTCGTTTTAAGTTAATGTAATAAAATGCATTAATAATGTTAACTAATGTGACCTTATTGCAAAGTTTTACTATTTTTTTTATGGCTTTAGTTTTAGTTAATGGTGATAATTCTGCATGGAGAGAATGTCTGATTGTGACTGGTGTCTTCTCAGTGTTGTCTCGTGAGGGGAGTGTGTGTGTGTGTGAGCGCTCACACCTGCCCAAACAGTGTCTGCAGCTCCTCCACAGGTAACAGATGCTGTGTTTACCTTTTCACTTACCGCTCGGCTGCAGTAAACTCCAGAATGCGGGAAGCACACACAGAGACGATTATAGCTTAACCAGTGCAGGTTTCTGCTTTTCCTCTACTGATTCAGCTGCCCTTTTTATTAGCTGATAGTCTTTTAGTTTCATCACTGCTGTGAATGGTGACAGTCGCTGTCAGCTGATACTATAATATAGTGGGAGGGGCATTCTCATTCAAGAGAGCATCTGATTGGACAAGAATCTGTGTAGTGCAGGATGAGTCATCATCAGTCATTCTGATCTGTTTTCCTGATTTTTTTTTTAACAAAACACAAATTGTATGAAAAACATGAACAGAATAGCAGACACTGAAATGCATTTCACAATTTAATATGTCCCTGGAGCACAACAGCAGTCTTAAATCTCTGGGGTAAAATTATAGATTTTTCTTTTATGTCAAAAATCATTCGGATATTAAGTAAAGATCATGTTCCTTGAAGATATTTAGTAAATTCCCTACCGTAAATATATCAAAACTTAATGTTTGATTAGTAATATGCATTGCTAAGAACTTCATTTGAACAACTTTGAAAGATGATTTATTCAAGATTTAGATTTTTTTGCTCCCTCAGATTCCAGATTTTCAAATAGTTGTATTTCGTTTAATTTTGAAAAATTGACACATTTAACTGATTTTGTGCTCCAGGGTCACGTTTGATAAAAAAGTCTTCACTACAACCAGCAAAAATAAAAGTTTCTTAACTGTCAATTAAAAAATCAATTAACAGCTGAAAAAAATTTAAATAAAATATTTTTTATTTATCATTTTAAAAGTAGAAAATGTTGAAAACAAAGTCTAATTTTAATTTGATTAATTTTAAAAAATATTTCTAATTGATTAAATCATTACAATTTTATGAATTCGGTTGATAAGGCATGCTTTTTGATGATTAAAATGTAATTAACCCCTTATGGAATTTGGACAAATTAAAACAGAAAACACAGAATTTTGGGGAAAAAAAATCTAAAAGAAAAATGATGAATTAAAATCCACTCTTAAAAAAGTTTAATAAAAATATAAAAATGTCAGCCTTTCGTCACAAATATTCCTGTATTCTGTTGACTTATTCCATAAAACTGTCTGCATCATAATTATACAAGAACTGCTGATTAATATATATATATAATACAGTTCCTGAACAGTGTTTGACGTGAACTGACCGCCTGGAGCTTGTTAAACAATCACTGCGAGAACGCTTTCCCAGATGATGATGATGATGATGCCTTTCCCTGCCTCAACCATTGTTCATTTCCCAGATAAGCAGGTGTGTGTGTGTGTGTGTGTGTGTGTGTGTGTGTGTGTGTGGGCTCCCTGTGGAGACACCTGGAGTCCTGTGCTTCATCTGGCCTGTCAGCTGGACGCTTGTGAGAAAGTGTGAAAAAGGAAAGGTGCTTTATTGCTCTCCTCAGTCTTGAGGTCAACTGCTGAGAAGACGCTGAGTGTTCAGTAGTTTAATGTGACGAAGACTCCTCTGAATCACAGAGAAGCTGTTTTAGAGTTTGTGTACTGAAGTGTTTCAGGATGTGTTGATGCTGAGTGTGAGCACCTTCATCAACAGCTAAAGAGTTTCATTGGCAGAGCTGCATGATTTTCTTGAGCAAACTAGTTGTTGGCGAGTTGAACAGTAATAAAACCAGCAGTAAAGAACCTTATTAATGCATATAAAGATCTAGAAAACGGAAAGAGTTTGACTGATGTTTGTTTCCGGTTTGCATCAGATATTCCACTTTAGTTCTCAGAGACGCTCTTTCATGGCTTAATTGAGTTCTCCGTTAAATGTCATTTAAGCATCAGCTTTGTCTCAGATGTTTCACCCCAGAAAATAAATAAATAAGAAAAGTCACTCCATTACAATTTAAAAATGTTCTAAAAGTCGAGCTTTAATTTTGCTTCCTGGCTGCATGATTTGCCCCAAACTTTTTTCGATTATATATATATCTAAATTGTTATTATTATTATATTAAGTAAAATATAAAAATTACTAAAAACAAAAAAATTACAATTGTAATATTTCACTGAACGAAAAGTATTAAAAAAAAATTAATATAGAAAAAAATGTAAAATTACAATGCTTGTATTTAAGTGGCACGCATCATTTTGAAACATGCAGTGCTTATATTTAATTAAATTGTAAATCATATTGTGATGTCATGTTCTGTGATGTCATAAATCTCCTCTTGAGCTGTATGTCACTGCTGTGGCTGGATTACGGTTAGTTATTGTTATTTACTGTTGTTTTACCGTCTTCGGTTGGGATTCCTCCAGTTAGTGAAGTTGTGTTTGCTAAACCTCTGAGGTGTGTTTGGTTTACCTCGCTGTACACACACACACACACACACACACACACACACAGACCTCAGGCTCAGCTCCACAAACACTAGTGAAGGAGCTGCTTGTCTTTGGCCTTTTGTTGCAGGAGTTAGAAGGACTTTCCTCTCGTCCTGACGGATGTGTGATTCACGGCCTGAGAGCAAACATGATCACTGGAGGACAGACGTGTGTCCGGCCGAGAGCTGCATGAGTCCTGTGTGTGTGTGTGTGTGTGTGTGTGTGTGTGGGACGACAGGTTTAAACAAGCCTCCCGTCAGCCTGTTAAAATGCTAATGTCCCATTTGGCTTCAGGGCTCAGACTGATTCAGATCTTCTGCTGCTGTCTGAGCTGGAAACATGTTTTGTCAGCAGACCTTAAATCTTTCTGTGGAAATATCTTAATTAGAAATTTTTTCTCAAATTAATATGACTGAATTGTCTTGAGTCAAATTGATTTGAACAACTGGACCTGAATCAAATTGATTCGATTAACTTAAACTAACTTTAAGATCAAGTAGAAATAAACAAGCAATATAACGCAGTGACTGAGAGCTGAAGAAATCAAGGCTCCTCAGAAGATGTGAGATGTTCTGGAGACTTGTGAAGATCATTCCTCCGCTGAGGAACAGTGAAAGTAAAGCTTCTGGAAACAAACGCTCCTCAAAAGATCCTGAGGATCAGATTTGAGACTCTAAAACATGATTGATGGAGAATCAAGTAAAGCTGAGCTGCTTCAGTCCAGTAAGAGTTCATCTGGAGATATTACTGACCTTATTCTGACCTTTACTTGATCACAATCAGACAATTGATTTCACTAAAAGAGCTTTGACTGGATAAAACACTCTGAACTATCAATCAGAGACAGAAGACACGAGGACATCGAGTGAGAAACAGGTTTACTATCATCGTGTTCAGTTCATGCATCAAATGCAATACAGTAGCTTGAGTTTAAAAGGGAATCAATCCTCACACACTTTCACTGTCACTCGAGAGCCGTCATTAACAAGCCTTCTGTTTTACCTTCACATGCTAATTACTCATTTAGCACTGATCACACACACACACACACACACACACACACTTTCTCGTGGTGTGAGGAAGGAGCAGTTGTGTTGCGTCTGCTTTGTTGCCCAATACACAAACCCGAGCCGGAGAGAGAGACAGACAGGGACGAGGACAGACGGACAGACGGAGGAGGGACTGTTCTTTGAAATGACGTGTGAATCAGGGAGGCTGGTATTAAGAGCTGGGCTCTGCTGGGGGTCTATTGTTGGTGCTCGAGGGTCCCGGTGAGCCTCATGATCTGCTGCATTAATGTGAATGTGTTCAGGCTCAGGCCTGCAGTGCAGGTCAAAGAGCTACTAATGAGACACCGCTCAGCGCCACACGCACTCATTTACCCAGCATGCACCTGGAACGCCTGCACCTACTGCTGCACTTCATGCCTGTGTTATTTAATGCATTAAAATAGGGGCTTTTACACATTTTGATGCGCAAATATATTTGTAAAAATATGAAAACATTTATACTGTGTGAGAAAAACATTATATATATTTTTTATGTAATATAAGAGCGTTTATTATTGTTTACAAATTTCATGGTTAACAATTTCATTAACTAATAGTTAAATATTACATTTAATTAAATAATTAATTAATTTGTTGTCAATTTACAAAAGCCAAAAAAATTATTTAAATAATTTCTGAAAAAACATTCATTCAAAATTAAATATATATTTTTAAATATAATTTATTTATAATTTAAATATATAAATACTATATATATATAAAAATATTGTTTAATTAACTAATAGTTAAATATTACATTTAATTAAATAATAAATTAATTAAATTAATAATTTTTTTGTCATTGTATAGCACTAAAGCCAAAATAAATTATTAAAATAATATCTGAAAAACATTATTTATTCAAAATAGTTATTAATAATGCATTTGTTCAGTTCAGTTTGTCATTTTTGTCTTTTTGCAAAATTAACTCTGGTTAAAAATAATATATTTTATTTCCAATGTTTCACATTTTTGCTTTCTGAATCGACTCAAATTGATTTATCATAATAACCGTGGTTGACCGTCCGATTTGTTTGTGTTTTTTCCACTGGCTGATGGATGATATTTTAGAAATATATATTATATATAACATTCCATATATAATGTTTGTGACAGCAATGACAGCTATTATTATAAAATAACACTGTTTTTGCATTATATTTCCTCAAATTTCACTAGAAATAATTTAAAACCAGTTATTGGCTGAAGCAATAATCTGATTATGACACAGCACTGGCCAACTAATGAAATAGTTTGTAGAGTTTTTCATATAGCTAATGATGACAAGAGCAAGGAAATGCATTGATCTCAGATGTGAGTCTTATTGATTAGTTGATCTCTCGTCATCATTAGTGATTAGTTGCTGTAAAGTGATGTCTCCTGGTCGAGTGTTTGTGATATCAGTGTGTGGTTTGGGACATTGGCACTAGAGCGCGCGTGTGTGTGTGTGTGTGTGTTTGAGAGAGCGATTGTGCGAGTGTACATGAGCATATTTGCACAGTGTTATCCTGCTTGTGCGAGGCCAACAGAAGTGAGGCGATTGTCAACAGTGGAAGTCCATAAAAACGTGTTCCTCACAAAGTGTGAGCAAACACTGTGATTTACTCAGGATTTCCCAACAAACACTTCAGGAGAGGATCCAGAGTGAATGAGACGACAGTGTGCCGCTCTTCTCAGCACTGACGTTTATATCAAATATATTTATAGAAATATAATAGTTTATACACTGCTGGGGTCCAAATGTGGCTAGTGTGACTGATTCCAGATCAGCATGGTCATGGAAGTTAGTTATTCATCATGTATGATATAATAGCTGTATTTCAGCCTTTGAAAGATTGTTCATTTACATTTTTTGTGTTCATTTTTAGTGATAGATTGATATATAGTGACCTAGGATGATATTCAGGATTAAGATATGAATTTGAATTTTGAGTAAATATTGTGTAAAATTACGGTCACAAATATATGCACGGCTCATTTACAAAAAGCAATCATCTATGCATGAAAAAAAAATTTTTGATTAGTAATATGCATTGCTAAGGACTTCATTTGAACAACTTTAAAGATGATTTTCTCAAATATTTTCCTCCTAACAAACCACACATCAATGGAAAGATGATTTATTCAGCTTTCAGATGATGCATTAATCTCAATTTCGGAAAAATTTCCATTTAAGACTCTATTTGTGCTTCAGTGTCACAATTGTGCATTTCTTCCTTCACAAAAAGCTGTCAAACTCTGAAAATGCCCAAGTTATGGACTAATACTGACCAATCCCATTTTTATGAACATTCATTTGAATCAAATGTAACAAGATCGATTCAGTAATCATGAATCAAACTGATGTGACCAAATCAATTTGATTCAAAAACCTGAATTAATGTATGATTGAATCAGTTTCGATCAAATTAAATATGATTACAATAGATCTATGACTGATTCAGTCTGAATCTAAAATCAAATTCCTGAATCAATAAAAAAAAAGTTTGGTATGATCGGAATCAAACTGATATGACTGATTCGGATCTGATATGATTGAGTCAGTCTGAATCAAATTGATAGGACTCAGTGAATACAAATACAATTTAATGTGATCACTTAAATCTGAATCAAATAGGTTTGACTAAATCAATTTAAATCAAATTTAGTATTGTCCATATAATTTGATTCAAATGTATCTGGCTGAATCATTTTGATTCAGATTTAGTAAACTCAATTCAACCTGAATCAAATTGATATGACTGAATCAGTTTGAATCAAAGTTAATATGATTAATTAAACCTGAATAAAATAGATTTGACTTAATCAACTTCAGTCAGATTTAATAAAATCAATTTAACCTGATTCAAATTTATCAGCTCAGTCCAACCTGAATCAAACTGATATGACTTAACTTGAATCAAATTGAATATGATCCAAGTTGAACATTGATTTGACTAAATCAGTATAAATCAAATTTAGTATGAACAATTAAACCTGGATAAAAATGATTTGACTGAATCAGTTTAAACCTAATTTAATATGATTTCAACCTGAATCAAATAGATATGACTCAATCAACTTTAGTCACATTAATTGGGACCAATTTAGCCTGAATCAGATTGATATGAATGAATCAGTTTGAGTCAAATTTAGCATGATCCATATAACTTGAAATAAATTTATATGACGGAGTCAGTTTGATTCAGATTTAGTTTGTTAAATTCAACCTGAATCAAATTTATTTGAATGAATCAAACTTTGTATGTTCCATATAACTTGAACCAAATGTATGTGATTGAATCAGTTTGATTCAGATTTAGTTTGTTCAATCCAGCCTGAATCAAATTTATTTGAATGAATCAAACTTTGTATGTTCCATATAACTTGAACCAATGTATGTGATTGAATCAGTTTGATTCATATTTAGTTTGTTCAATTCAACCTGAATCAAATTTATTTGAATGAATCAAATTTTGTATGTTCCATATAACTTGAACCAAATGTATGTGATTGAATCAGTTTGATTCATATTTAGTTTGTTCAATTCAACCTGAATCAAATTTATTTGAATGAATCAAATTTTGTATGTTCCATATAACTTGAACCAAATGTATGTGATTGAATCAGTTTGATTCAGATTTAGTTTGTTCAATTCAACCTGAATCAGATTTATTTGAATGAATCAAATTTTGTATGTTCCATATAACTTGAACCAAATGTATGTGATTGAATCAGTTTGATTCAGATTTAGTTTGTTCAATTCAACATCAATCAAATTTATTTGAATGAATCAAACTTTGTATGTTCCATATAACTTGAACCAAATGTATGTGATTGAATCAGTTTGATTCAGATTTAGTTTGTTCAATTCAACCTGAATCAAATTTATTTGAATGAATCAAACTTTGTATGTTCCATTTAACTTGAACCAAATGTTTGTGATTGAATCAGTTTGATTCAGATTTAGTTTGTTCAATCCAGCCTGAATCAAATTTATTTGAATGAATCAAATTTTGTATGTTCCATATAACTTGAACCAAATGTTTGTGATTGAATCAGTTTGATTCAGATTTAGTTTGTTCAATCCAGCCTGAATCAAATTTATTTGAATTAATCAAATTTTGTATGTTCCATATAACTTGAACCAAATGTATGTGATTGAATCAGTTTGATTCAGATTTAGTTTGTTCAATTCAACCTGAATCAAATTTATTTGAATGAATCAAATTCTGTATGTTCCATATAACTTGAACCAAATGTTTGTGATTGAATCAGTTTGATTCAGATTTAGTTTGTTCAATCCAGCCTGAATCAAATTTATTTGAATGAATCAAACTTTGTATGTTCCATTTAACTTGAACCAAATGTTTGTGATTGAATCAGTTTGATTCAGATTTAGTTTGTTCAATCCAGCCTGAATCAAATTTATTTGAATTAATCAAATTTTGTATGTTCCATATAACTTGAACCAAATGTATGTGATTGAATCAGTTTGATTCAGATTTAGTTTGTTCAATTCAACCTGAATCAAATTTATTTGAATGAATCAAATTTTGTATGTTCCATATAACTTGAACCAAATGTTTGTGATTGAATCAGTTTGATTCAGATTTAGTTTGTTCAATCCAGCCTGAATCAAATTTATTTGAATTAATCAAATTTTGTATGTTCCATATAACTTGAACCAAATGTATGTGATTGAATCAGTTTGATTCAGATTTAGTTTGTTCAATTCAACCTGAATCAAATTTATTTGAATGAATCAAACTTTGTATGTTCCATTTAACTTGAACCAAATGTTTGTGATTGAATCAGTTTGATTCAGATTTAGTTTGTTCAATCCAGCCTGAATCAAATTTATTTGAATGAATCAAATTTTGTATGTTCCATATAACTTGAACCAAATGTTTGTGATTGAATCAGTTTGATTCAGATTTAGTTTGTTCAATCCAGCCTGAATCAAATTTATTTGAATGAATCAAATTTTGTATGTTCCATATAACTTGAACCAAATGTATGTGATTGAATCAGTTTGATTCAGATTTAGTTTGTTCAATTCAACCTGAATCAAATTTATTTGAATGAATCAAACTTTGTATGTTCCATTTAACTTGAACCAAATGTTTGTGATTGAATCAGTTTGATTCAGATTTAGTTTGTTCAATCCAGCCTGAATCAAATTTATTTGAATGAATCAAATTTTGTATGTTCCATATAACTTGAACCAAATGTATGTGATTGAATCAGTTTGATTCAGATTTAGTTTGTTCAATTCAACCTGAATCAAATTTATTTGAATGAATCAAACTTTGTATGTTCCATTTAACTTGAACCAAATGTTTGTGATTGAATCAGTTTGATTCAGATTTAGTTTGTTCAATCCAGCCTGAATCAAATTTATTTGAATGAATCAAATTTTGTATGTTCCATATAACTTGAACCAAATGTTTGTGATTGAATCAGTTTGATTCAGATTTAGTTTGTTCAATCCAGCCTGAATCAAATTTATTTGAATGAATCAAATTAAATCACATTTTTTTATGTTCCATACACCTTGATCCAAATGTATATGACTGAATCAGTTTGATTCAGATTTAGTTTGTTCAGTCCAACCTGAATCTAACTGAAATAACTGAATCAACTGTGATATTTAACCTTTCCTGAACACACTGGTATTCACCAAACCTGGCTGATGGGGGTTGTGTTTGTCAGGACAGTGTTATGATGGTAAAGCAGACAGAGGTACAGTGTGAAGGTGAAACAGGAGGTTTTGGGGTGAGACGGCCGGGAGGCGGATGATTAGAATTCATCCCATGCTTCAACAAAAGGAGGAATGCAAAAGAGAGAATGCAGAAGGAGGAGAAAGTGAAAGGATTGTACAGCTCCTCCCTAAATCACGGCCTTTGACTCACGGCACAATCGGAGCGGAGAGGAGGGGCGAGCATAACTCACTACACACACACAGAGAGAGAGAGAGAGAGAGAGAGAGAGAGAGAGTTTATTATTCACCAGGCTCTTCTCTCCGAGCAGCTCTTCCAGTTTGAACAGGAGGTCAACAATTGATTCAATTACAAGACAAACTTCCCAAGAGCCCTACAGTCGGCCGACTCGAGAGCTCTCGCTCGCTCGCTTTTCTCTCCCGCTCTTATCTGAAAACGTTTGTGCCCCTCAGGTAGGAGAGAGTTTAACCTCCTCCAGCTCTCCAGCCTCGTCCCGCTCTGTCTCTTTGTGCACTAATGAATGAGGAAATAGCTGATGACCCGTTCAGATCAGGTTTTTGTGTGCCGACCCTCTTTAAATCCTGATCGCTTGAGAGGGATGTGGGAACGATAGCGATGAGATTAGACACCTGCAGAAGATTTCACAACTAGTTTAAGCAATTAAATGCATTAATTATCCCTTGTAATCCCCAGTTCTCATGCATTATTATAATAATACACTTTTACATCTTTAGAAAGTATACTGCATAAAAACCCGTCAAACAAACGTTTATATAATGCATTTGTTGCATTAGTGCAGTTTTGAATTGCATTGTAGTGAGTGATCTAATTAAAGTGTTTTTTAGTAAAACCTTACTTTATGAATTTAATTAAAGATTAATTGCGTGTGCATTTACTGTAATGGGAATTTCTGGAAACTGTCAGCTGTAGGTGCACTTTTAGATGCTTCTAACTTAAACTGTTGTCCTTCGTCTGCCTCAGGTGCAAGTATGTGATTATTGGACATGTTAAGCTTTGAGATGAGAAGATTGTTTTCTGTATAATCAGATATACATCAGAGAGAGATGTACTCGTGTTCAAAACAGCTGTACATGAGGATGATGAAGATCTGCTGATGTTTCATTCTATATAAGTATAAGACTCAAAGCAGCACTAGAGAATCTGCTCTCTCTGTCTGCATACAGTATATATATATATATATATATATATATATATATATATATATATATGCACATGTACAGTCTGTGTGTGTGTGTGTGTGTGTGTGTGTGTGTGTGTGTGTGTGTGTGTGCAGTCATTGAGTGGAGCTGGAGGGCGTCTCAATGCCACACACAGTCAGACTCACACACACACACACACACACATTTTTTCCATCTCACATTCAGCTCTGCACCTCTTTTTTTCCTTTGGATCGTTGGAAGTTTTCTTTTTTTGGGATTCTCTCTCTTTTTCTGTCTGTCTGAGAATGTTCTGACTCACAGCTTCACCGCCTGCAGAAAAAAAGAACATTATTAACAGACGCTATCATTCAGAAATATGGTTACAAATATTGGTTAGTCTATTATGATTTATTTACTATATCGTTTTTATTAATATTTAGAATTAGCTTTTACTTTTTGTATTTTCAGTTTTCATTTAAATAATTTCATTTAAAAATATTTTTCAAAATAAATAATATTTATTTATATTAATATTAATCTATTAACACATGATTACTAAATTAATATAATAATAATATAAAAAATAATAATTAATGAAAATTATATTTATTTAATATTTTATTTAATAACACTTATTTATGTATATATAATTTTAGTTCAGCTCGGTTTTATTTCAGTTAGTGATTTTAGTAATTCAAATTAAACTTGTATCAGTAGTTGCCAAGGCAATATTTGCCTTAAATTATTTATAATATTTATGTTTATATTTTATTTCAGATTAATTTAAATTAACAAAAAAATTCACTTAATATACTTTATGTCTTTATTATTTTAATTACAACATTTTGTATATTTATTATGTTATTATATATTATATTTTTTTGTTTATATTTATTTAAAAATATTTATATTAATTTATATTTTATTTATTTATTTAGAAATCGTATTTAGTTGAATATTATTTATAAGTAATATTTATTGTTTAAAATAATTGATGAATCATCTCTGTATGTTTGTGAACAGTTGTTGTGATTGGTGTTTGTTTAACTCGCGTTGAGGCTCTTCTGAAGTCTTTCTGTGCTCTTTATGTAGATGTGAGGCTGTTATCTGCTATTGGGTGTTGAGAGCTGTTTGGTAGCCTGTGTGTGTGTGTGTGTGTGTGTAATATGATCTGTGAATCATTGAGGAACAGGCCACACACACACACAGGAATACATAGGGCTCAGCCGGAGAGCAGCTAGCACTCATTTAGTTCTCGTCTCTCTCTGTGTCTCAGTGAGTCGATGTGCTCATTTGTTAGTGTTTAGTTATGTAAATGGCCCTCGATGACGGAGCTGTTGTGTGAGTGGCTCGCTTTAGAGCTCCCGGGATCCGTACAGCGAGAAAACAAAAGCTTTTTCACCGCCTGAAAGAAGGAGCTGAAGTGTGGCGAACAAATGAATGTTCTGGTTGATGAGAGATCGCTCAGTCCGTCGTAGTTTACATGTTCCTATGCAAATATTTCTGAAAATTAATCATCAGACTCTGTATGGATAGTTTCTGTGCTAGGAACGCTGATTATGGTTTAATCACATCAGGTTTTGTAAGAACAGGCCTGAATGCTGTATCTGTTATTTTAGAATCTGCAGTAGCACACTGACAGTAGTGAAATATTATTTTTTATTTTAATTTAGTGTCTGAAATCTGACTAACGCAGCTGCATTTCAACTACAAATATTTTATGAAGATGTAATTTTTTTTTATGCCTTAAAATGCGTCATATTTGTATTTTTATCCTTTAAAAAAATATATATATATTTAAGAACTGATGTCCAGTTGTATTGGGGTTTTTTTTTTTGCATTAAAAACAGTCAGAATGAAATGTTTACTTATCTTCTCTCTTATGTTGTTTATGTCAAGTGTTTGGTCAGTATTAGTTATATGCTGGACTATTTAATTAAACATGGTAAAGTGTGTGTGTGTGTGTGTGTGTGTGTGTGTGTGTGTGTGTGTGTGTGTGTGTGTGTGTGTGTGTGTGTGAAAAGGAGGACCAATATTATGATGATGCCACAGTTGTTGAAGTGATAAAACTGTAAAGTTTACAAAAACCAAACAGAGACTGTATGTGAAATGTGAGCACAAAACCATTTTTAAGTGTCAATTATTCAAATATCATCTGAAAGCTGAATAAATCATCTCTCCTTTGATGTCTGGTTTTTTCGGAGATACAATATTTGTCTGAGATACAACTATTTGAAAATCTGGAATCTGAGGGAGCGAAAACATCTAAATATTGAGAAAATCATCTTTAAAGTTGTTCAGATGAAGTTCCTAGCAATGCATATTACTAATCAAAAATGTTATATTTATGATATCAAATTTACTAAATATCTTCATGGAACATGATCTTTACTTAATATCCTAATGATTTTTGGCATGCAATTGGCACCCATGCAATGTATTTTTTGTCTATTGCACCAAAATATACCCCAGAGACTCCAGATTTTTTGCTGCAGGGTCACAAATGTTTCAGGCTAAACGAAGAAATGTAATGAATTAATATCTCAAAGATGTCAGGTTCCTGATGATGTGAGTCAAATAGTTTGTTGGGGTGAGAGAGACTGTGATGTTCACACAATCACACTGTAACACTGACCAGACACACACACGTCCTTACAGATGATTTACACATGCGTACAAACACTCAGGATGACTTTATCGCAGTGCAATGAATGCGTTCTGACCCATCGGGACCACACAAAGAGCCCATAACGGCATCGAGCGCATGCATCAGTCTGTGTGGCACAGATACAGTCACGCAACTTTCCTTCATCAGTTTATAATCAAAGTTTTTGCGCATCTTCCGTTATAATAAATGACACTTGATATTTTGTATCCAATGTGTGAAATACTAACACTTTGTGTTTTTATATTTCTGGTAATAATCAGTATTGTGGATCTCGGCAGATCATTTTCGACATTAAAACAGTGCCCATCGTAAATATCGAGGCGTTCAAATAAGATTTAGCGCTGCTGAGTATGTGTGATGTGTTTGTGTAGAGGATGTCAGTATGTGAGGATCTGCTGTGGTCTATTATACAATTATAAAAAAAGACCTTGAACACTAGCTCGCTCTATTCTTTTTTTTTCTTTTTATTTATTATATTATTTAAAAGCCCATGCTACGTGTAAAGCTAACTGAGACTTGTTAAAGCACTTATGTTTCATTGCTCTTTTGTTGTTTTTGATTGCTTCCACTGTCCTCATTTGTAAGTCACTTTGGATAAAAGCGTCTGCTAAATGACAATTTAATTGAAGTTTATTTGTATAGCGCTTTTTACAATACAAAGCGTTACAAAGCAACTTTACAGAAAATTACGTTTCTACAATATTTAGTAGTAGCTTATAAGTGGTGACTGTCAGTTTGTGCGCGTATGACAGGATTTTCAGAAAAATTTATACAAGACGTAGTCAGCCAGACGATGAACATTATTAACAGCAATTATTATATGATGCAGTCACACTTGTAGCAATATTTGTAAGTTCTGTTGTTGATTCAGGGTTAGCATCATCTGGGGCCTCTGAGGGTCAGCATCATCTCTTCTCAGGTGTTCTGGATCCAGACTGGAGCTTGTGTAAATCCTAGTTACAACGGGATGTAAATCCCATGGGAAAACATAGAAACAAAATAGAGACATCATTAGCATAGCTGCTGATCCAACAAAGTAAAATTAATTAGTTTAACCCAAGCTAAAGAATAAGAATGTGCATTTGATCAGATACAACTGCAGTCACACTTTAAGAGATACATTATTCGAATGCTTGGCGAAAAAGATCTCTACCTCCTTTAGTGGACTTTGCTATCCTAGGAACTACCAAAAGTCCAGCGTTTTGTGACCTTAGGGAGCGTGATGGGTTGTAGCGTGGTAGAAGGCTAGTTAGGTACGCAGGAGCTAAACCATTTAGGGCCTTATAGGTAAGTAATGATAATTTGTAACTGATACGGAACTTAATAGGTAGCCAGTGCAGAGACTGTAAAATTGGGGTAATATGATCATATTTTCTTGACCTGGTAAGGACTCTAGCTGCTGCATTTTGGACGATCTGTAGCTTGTTTATTGATGAAGCAGGACAACCACCTAGAAGTCCATTACAATAGTCCAGTCTAGAGGTCATGAATGCATGAACTAGCTTTTCTGCATCAGAAACAGATAACATGTTTCGTAGCTTGGCAATGTTTCTAAGATGGAAGAATGCAGTTTTTGTAACATGGGAAATATGATTTTCAAAAGCTGTCCAATATAACACCCAGATTTCTGACTGTAGAGGAAGTAACAGTACATC